>NW_022145602.1:16199-31199 GCF_000002235.5 Strongylocentrotus purpuratus | reverse complement strand
AAAATATCAGCATTTTTGTCGATTTACTACGAAAACCGATTCAAAAAAATTCAGGGTGCTGTTGCCGATCTGTGCCATCACCGTTAAATAGCTTTGTTCCTGACCACCACTGACAGGGCATTTGACCGAGGCACTTTTCCGCCTGAAGTACTGGCCTGGTATTCGGCTGTTTTCTGGTATACAATGACGTGCAATGACATGGTAAGCAATTTAGATTGACCCCACTTATTTTCTTATTTCATACTTTTTATCCAAAAAGAGCCACTTCAATATGTTGAGTACAAATGAAAGTTTTTGTTTATGGTATCCATCCACTTGGCAAAGATGAAATTGATTGAAAAATCTCATTTGTTTTGAGTGGAAAACCTATGGCAATTTGCTCCACAACTCCTAGCCTAGCATTCGGCTGTTATCTGGTGAAGAAAAGTGATGCATTTGGTATGATACAAAATTTAGATTGACCCCATTTATTTTCTTATGTTTTGTTTTTTATCGACAAAAAGCCCCTGCGATATGTTAAGTACACTTGAATATCATTGTTTACGGTGTCCATCCACGTAGCAAACATTAAATTGCTTGACAAATCTCATTTGACCGAGGCACTTTTCCGCCTGAAGTACTGGCCTGGTATTCGGCTGTTTTCTGGTATACAATGACGTGCAATGACATGGTAAGCAATTTAGATTGACCCCACTTATTTTCTTATTTCATACTTTTTATCCAAAAAGAGCCACTTCAATATGTTGAGTACAAATGAAAGTTTTTGTTTACGGTATCCATCCACTTGGCAAAGATGAAATTGATTGAAAAATCTCATTTGTTTTGAGTGGAAAACCTATGGCAATTTGCTCCACAACTCCTGGCCTAGCATTTGGCTGTTATCTGGTGAAGAAAAGTGATGCATTTGGTATGATACAAAATTTAGATTGACCCCATTTATTTTCTTATGTTTTGTTTTTTATCGACAAAAAGCCCCTGCGATATGTTAAGTACACTTGAATATCATTGTTTACGGTGTCCATCCACGTAGCAAACATTAAATTGCTTGACAAATCTCATTTGACCGAGGCACTTTTCCGCCTGAAGTACTGGCCTGGTATTCGGCTGTTTTCTGGTATACAATGACGTGCAATGACATGGTAAGCAATTTAGATTGACCCCACTTATTTTCTTATTTCATACTTTTTATCCAAAAAGAGCCATAGGTTAGGGGTTATTTTGTACTCAATATGTTGAGTACAAATGAAAGTTTTTGTTTACGGTATCCATCCACTTGGCAAAGATGAAATTGATTGAAAAATCTCATTTGTTTTGAGTGGAAAACCTATGGCAATTTTGCTCCACAACTCCTGGCCTAGCATTCGGCTGTTATCTGGTGAAGAAAAGTGATGCATTTGGTATGATACAAAATTTAGATTGACCCCATTTATTTTCTTACGTTTTGTTTTTTATCGACAAAAAGCCCCTGCGATATGTTAAATACACTTGAATATCATTGTTTACGGTGTCCATCCACGTAGCAAACATTAAATTGCTTGACAAATCTCATTTGTTTCAAGCTGAACACCCTTCATTAGGTGTTCAACTTGAAACAAATGATACTTTTCAATGTGTGGTGCATTTGGTATGATACAAAATTTAGATTGACCCATTTATTCTTGACAGTTATGTTTTTTCGACAAAAAGGCCCTGCGATATGTTTTGTTTCCAGCAGAAAAACTTGAAAGGGCGATCTCCCTTGCCAAGTATTTAGCCGTTTCAATTGGATGATTACGCAAAACCGTCATTAACTCCAACTTCGTGGACGTCCTATTGAAATGTATGATATAGAATTAACATTCGTTTCTCCGGGATGTCTACAAACTAAACTTAGTGATGGTTTTGAGTAACGGCCCCTCGTTGTTAAAGTTCTGCCTTCTGGTGCACTTGATAAGATACACAATTTAGTTTGACACCATTTTTTGTTCTAATTTTATGGGTTTTTTTAACGACTTTAATATACTAGCCACTGCAATATGTTAATTCTATAGAAAATCTTAGTATAAGGTGTCCATCAACTTCATCGACCTCAACATGTGCTCCATCAATTACACTTGCTAATATTTCAATTATAATTAATTGCTTCATTTGTTTATACATTTCTTATAGGGTTATATATGAGCGACGTGTAGGTTGACGTCGAACAATGGGCAGAGGTAATACATACACGAAACTGGACACATGGGACCGATGTATATTTAGGAACAAGGAATGACGACTTATTATCGCACATGTGTAAATATAATTAAAGAGTATTAAGAAGTGATCGTATCCATACTAATTTAAGGGGAGTCTATCCTTATTGTAAGGATAAGAGGACGTTTTGTGGGCAAATATGAAGATTTCAAAATGTAAAATGTCGCCATTTTGTACGGACAGAGGGTCCGAGCTTACGAACGATGCGAGCAACTTCCACTCCAAAAGTTAATCGACATCGGTATGTATTTAGCTGGCTGCTGACCCATCTAAAAGTCCTCAAGTTACTATTTTACCATATTTTTAAAGCTTAATAAATTTCCTTTCATAATTTTTAGCTACTTTTGGGGCCTTCGGAAAAAATTGTGGAATTTAAGACGAAAATCAAAACTTCAAATTTCCAAAAAAAAGTCATCGTTCTAACTACAGATTTTTATAATTTTTTCCCACTTTTTTGAAAAAACAAAGATGATATTTCTGTGATTTTAACTTTTAACTCTTCAAAACAAAAACAATCATTTGAAAATCTCATTTTATAACGGAGCTACGAGCATTTCAAAACGAGTCTTCATTTGCGACTTCTGAGGTTTTGTAGCCACACATGCTAATATACTGTTAGTGCCAATTCTCACAGTGAGCTATTGGACCCATTCAATTAACCCCACATTCCATTAAAGGTGGTCATGGCAACAGGCCTCCAAGGCCACTATACTTACAAGAAGCTGTATGCAATATACCATATGTACATACTCTCATAGAAACCGGTTTTGTACACTACTATTCTATTGTACAATCTTTCTGAGGCCATCTTAAACTATAATACTTTTGATCATTTTTTCTTATGTTATTCATTGTTTTTCTTCTCTCTTTCCTCTTATTATTCTATATTTTCCTTCTATTGATCATTTTCTCTTATGATATTCATTGTTTTTCTTCTCTCTTTCCTCTTATTATTCTATATTTTCCTTCTATTGATCATTTTCTCTTATGATATTCATTGTTTTTCTTCTCTCTTTCCTCTCATTATTCTATATTTTCCTTCTATTGATCATCTTCTCTTATGTTATTCATTTTTTTTCTTCTCTCTTTCCTCTTATTATTCTGTAGTTTCCTTCTATTGATCATCTTCTCTTATGTTATTCATTGTTTTTCTTCTCTCTTTCCTCTTATTATTCTATATTTTCCTTCTATTGATCATTTTCTCTTATGTTATTCATTGTTTTTCTTCTCTCTTTCCTCTTATTCTATATTTTCCTTCTATTGATCATCTTCTCTTATGTTATTCATTGTTTTTCTTCTATCTCTCCTCTCATTATTCTTTATTGTCCTTCTATCATCTCCTCTTATGTTTCATACATATGACACAAAGTGATATGATTACTGAACTTGAATAGCTACATGTATGCTGTAAAATCTTTTTGTTTTGTACTTGGGTGGGTTCGAATCCCGCGAAGCTGTTTTTAGCACAAGAGCTTTCATGGTGCCAGTACAATATCATTTGGTTCTATAGCATTCAACGTGCACGTTTCTGATACAGATACAAATGTTGAAAGTAAAGAGGACATCTCCTCAGAATTGGAAGAGAACTCAAAGATAAACTAATTGAGTATAAGGCACTTGTTTAGAGACATAAGAGGACAATTTAGAATTGTTGTTCTGGATCCAGTTTAGAACAAGGCTTTTAATTTCTTTGTAACAATAACCTAAGTGACCACGGTATAGATCTGTTTGAAATAAGGAGCACCCAGTCCTGCAACTGCCACGCCCACCATCGGTTTGTGGGTCCACAGGATCTTCATCCCTGGTATGCTTTCCATATTGTATAATATTGTATTTATGTTTAGCATAGGCTAGGTTTAGATCATTCCTATTGTGATCAGGCCCAACAGATTTGATTGTTTTGGATAAATTATGCCCCCCCCCCTTCAAATTTTTTGTTAATTATAATTCACTCCTAAATCAGTGACTTATAATAGAATATATAGTTGGCCAAAAGAGTCCTAGACATCTTAATTGATGAGGAGAAACAAAGGAACAGAGTGCTGGTGATGCCATGTGTCATTCCAAATGCTGACACCAATTACACCACAAGTAACTGTTTTCTTCTCTTCATTTTATTATTCTAGGTAAGCTTATTCTCATTTATATTTTATATCTTATTATTAACTGTATATGTAATTGTTATCATTAATTTCATGTATCACCCTCTTAATATTAATATATTCCATATCAGGAATATATGGACTTTTAGGGATGAAATATGAAGATAGCTTTGTGACTGTGATGGTGCACTAAACTTAGTTCAGCGAGTACGCTAATGCTGATGTACTTTTGTGTTCAGATATATATATATATATCGCCAGGATATTGTTACTAAACAGTATAATGAATTAATGAGTTTTGCAAGTACATATAAGTGTGTACTATTTCAATGTTTTATTATCATGCGTTAGAAGGTATAGAATCAGTAGAAGAATAGGATGATTTGTATGATGTGAATGAACGTCTCATGAAATGGTAGTGTATGTGGATATATATACCCATTTCACAGCTAGTGGGTTAACATATATGCAAGCCTGTATAATGTAGCCACTTGCATAGACTTACTGTCGTGAAGTGTAAACATGGTACCCAAGTTGTGTATAGATTAGATGTAAATAGGACCTTTGTTCTAAGAGAGGGATTTATTCGCCTCTCTGATAAGCTACATCTAAACAGTTTGGTAAATAGAGTTTCTCTCCTCCACCAGCGATAGAAGTCTAATTAGGCGCAGACCCATTTAAAAGATGTAGTTTGTTATATTATATAATAGTGCAGTTATTGATTGATTAATAATCGAAGCACACATTTAATGAGTTTGATTATATATTATTATATTGTACATGTGTATTTTGTAACCATGATACTACAATAGAGCGACGAGCTTAGTAATTTATTAGTTATGTTAGAGAAGGCAACTTCAGTGGTCTAAATTGTAGAATAATTGAGAATTAGGCAAACCCAGCAGAAGTTTCGGCAAGATGCTTTATCTCACCAGTTTGGTAGAAATCAGTTTCTCTAAAGCTCATGCATATATTCGTTTATTAAATCTTAAGTTTATTTTCAGATGATTTATACAATCATTACATGTATTTAATTGTCCTTGTGGGTTTTGAGACAACGTAAAACTGTTATACATGTAGTTGTATATTTGTAGAATGTATAGTTTTATCTTGACTTATTATGTTGCGGATGCACCAGTAATTTGGAATTGCTTGGTTCTTAAAACGAAAGGATTATATATAGTAGAATATATTCTATGCTAAACCTTTAATAGATGAACAGATATATGAGTGCATCATATAGTTACCAGAATTGCAACACGTGTATTCAAAGATGGGATACTAAGTTAACTATTAATTGAATTTGTTAGAAATGGAATTCAACCTTATATTTTACCTGTGGTATTTAAGCCACGAAAGTTTAGTTAGAATTAACTAAAACTGTATTATTGTAAGCTGTTTATATACTTAGTTAGAAATTAGATTAGGTTTTGTTATGAGAGAAGATCTGGCTATTGCAGATCGATGTGATATAGTTTTAATGTATAAAACTGAAGCATGAACATGTGTTCATGATCGCCGTTGATATTTGATTACTCTTATTCATGATTATTCTTGCTTATTGCGATGGTATTAAGAGTAATAAAAGTAATTCTACATGCTGACACCAATTACACCACAAGTAACTGTTTTCTTCTCTTCATTTTATTATTCTAGCTCCCCTTCCCTGATAGGGGCGTTACACTATTTATATTGTTGTTTTGTTGTATTCTGTATTCTTTGTATTATTAAGCTATGTTTGTATTCTTTATTATGTATCATTATCATGATATGTACATGTGTTGTACTCTCATACCCCAGAAGGGGGTCGAATGAGTCAATAAATTCTATTCTATTCTATGAAACACATTTAAATGACAATTGCAGACCTTTTAGTTGCTTTCCTTGACGGTATTTTCAGACTTGGTTAAAGATTCATTGATGACATTTCAAAATTGTGATGGAATAGGGTTAGACATCTATACAATAATTTGCTGAATTGTTTGAAATATTTGCTTATTAATGCTTTTTTTTAAATGTGCAATTCACAATTCTTTTCTTTATTTCTTTCACCCCCCCCCCCTTCTCTTTCTCCATAATAGTGCTCGACCACCAGCACCAAAAAACTGAGGGTGAAGTGCAAAAAACTACCCCAACATAATGAGCATCCAATCCCGCTACTACCAGACACATCATCCGTTAGTGTGTCAGCTGGATAATCATCCCTGGTATGTAACGCATTTAAATGGCAATTGCAGCCCTTTTAGCTCCTTTCTTTGACGGGTAATGTTAGACTTGTTCAGAATTTCATCAATGTCATTTTAAAACTGTGATGGAATAGTGTTAGACATCTATACAATAATTTGCTGAATTGTCTGAAATACTTGCTTATTGGTGTTATTTTTTAAATGTGCAACTCTGTTATTATGGGTCAAATTGTTTCACAATTCATTTCTTGATGTCTTTCATCCCCTCTCCTCTCTTTCTCCATGATAGTTCTGCAGTACCAGCGATCAAGCGGCGAGGGTAAAATTCACCCAGGAAGAGAAGGAGGCAGTCCAGAAGCTTTTCCAGAGCTGGATAGAAAAGGGTGACATGCCTCGCATAGGCGTGGTGAGGGACATAGTTAAACAAAATAAAAAAGTAGCACGTTGCCTCTCTAACCGATCATTTCTCCAAGTGAGGGACAGAGTCCGCAATGCAATAAAAGCTCAAACAAAATCTACGTCTATGTAGATCATCAACTATTTCATTCATCTTTCTTTTTTCTCAGTTGCTTTCTTAATGTAATATCCCTCACAACGCCTATGCAAGGCATGTCACCTTTTTCTATCCAGCTGTTGATATTCTAATGAAATGTTTAAGAAATGGCAGTGCACACTTGTCAGTAAGTCTGAATGTTTTGTTAAAGTAGTTTTCGTGATTCTTCTTTCTATTCTTGTTCTTTTACTTTTTACATGATTATGATATGCTTTTTATGAATATGAAGGTACAATTGTATCAATAAAAACCTTCAATTGTCATTAATAAAACACTTTGAGCAGGACATAGGAGATAGTTTTGTATTATGTCCGAACTAAATATGAGTTGAGTCAAATCAAAAAATCATAATTATCTACATTGGACGTAAAAATGATTGAGTTATGGCATTTTTGAACTTTTGTATTGTTTCATGAAACAGTTATATGCATAACATGGGCTGTATTTCGATTAGTGACATGCCGCACTGTCATATGCTCGATTTTCCTTATGTGTATTATATTAAATATATATTCCTGTACACTATTAACATATTTTTAAAAAGAATACCCGTTTTACCGGTCCTAAGCTTTGGAACGATTTACCTTAAACTATGAGGAAATCTGTACTTCTATTGGAAGCTTTAAAAAATGTATAATTTTAAATTACAGTGCATAAGTATTAGCCCTATACCCGATGAGGCTGACGAGTGTGTGTGTGTATATTGTATAAGGGGATGTGTATATAACCCAATTATATTGTACTGGCACCATGAAAGCTCTCGTGTTATAAACAGCTTCGCGGGACTCGAACCCACCCAAGTAAAATAAAAAAGAGTTTACAACACACATGAAGCTATATATTAAAGTTAATTAATAATAGCAGTTTGTGTCATATATATTTAAAAGAATTTGCACTTTAGGAATGCAAAAGATTAAATGTATTTTCTTACACCGTAACGAACGTTTCACATCATTGCTTGTAATTCCAGTCCTTAATTTCAATTTCACAGTATGAAATATGAGATAAAATGCACTTGAGAGAGAGAGAGAGAGAGAGAGAGAACAAAAACACAGGGAAAGTTAAAATTGAGATAGTGAGTGAAACTAATATGATGGAAAGTGGCAGTTGAGATAGAGAATGCAATAAAAGGGGGGAAATGATAATAAAGACAGAGAAAGTGGGGAATGGAGATAGAAAGAGGGAACATGATGAGGGAAAGTGGAAGTGGAAGTAGAAGTAGTAAGGAAGAGCAGGTAGGGTAGTATGAAATATGAGATGAAATGCACTTGAGAGAGAGAGAGAGAGAGAGAGAACAAAAACACAGGGAAAGTTAAAATTGAGATAGTGAGTGAAACCAATATGATGGAAAGTGGCAGTTGAGATAGAGAATGCAATAGAAAGGGGGAGGGTGATAATAAAGACAGAGAACGTGGAGATGGTTATAGAAAGAGGGAACATGATGAGGGAAAGTGGAAGTAGAAGTAGTAAGGAAGAGCAGGTAGGGTGGTAGCAGAGGTAGTAATAAAAGTAAGGAAGAGCATTGTCCATTCAGGAGAGAGAAAGAAAGACAGATGAGGGAGGGTAAGAAATATTAAGATATTTAATGATTGACAGATCCGGCGAGAATGAAAGAGGGAGGGGAGTGAGGGAGAATGGGTAGGGTGGTAGTAGAGGTAGTAGAAGTAGTAAGGAAGAGCAGGTAGGGTGGTAGTAGAGGTAGTAATAGAAGTAGGGAAGAGCATTGTCCATTCAGGAGAGAGAAAGAAAGACAGATGAGGGAGGGTAAGAAATATTAAGATATTTAATGATTGACAGATCTGGTGAGAATGGAAGAGGAAGGGGAGCAAGGGAGAACGGATAGTGTGGTAGTGGAGGTAGTAGAAGTAGTAAAGAAGAACAGATAGGTTGGTAGTAGAGGTGATGTCCACACGGTCATTTTACCTGATGGTCAGGTCCTTGTCCATTGCCCTTTGTTGTAGGCATACCGCCGCCCTCTTCATGTGTTCCTCGCTGGTCTGCAAAGTTACAAAAGAACAAGATTATGTAATAAATACAAGTTCATTTAAAGTTCACTCAGGCATTTCAACCATTATGACAAGAAGAGAAATTGATGAACATGTTCTTTACTGTCTATTGACCACAACTTAAGCATACTATTTTAGAGTAAATTTGGGAAAAAAACAAAAATGTAATGAATACCAGGCTGGTGGCTAACCTCTTGAGATATCGATTTAAAAGTGGCTATGTGCCTGTCGAAGCTAGAGGCATTGACTGTTGGGGTTGTACCCAGGATGGTCAGCAAGTTTCTTAAGCCTTCAACTGCCAAACCACCAACCTCCGTTGGTCAGAGTAGTCCTAGGGTTTATTTCTGCAGATTTTCCAGGTCCTTTGCATGAATTTTCTGAGGAAAACAATATGAGGAAAAGTGACATTTGAGATAGAGAATGCAATATGAGGGACAATGACAATTGAGAAGGAAATGAAGACACGATAAAAGAAAGAGGAGATTGTGATAGCAAGAAGGAACACAAACAGCATGTTTCTATTAGTTTTAATGAAATTATCCGTTTCATTTGTTTTCCGGAAAATAGCATATAGTACCAGGGAATGGGCAGTTTCTATCTACGCGTATTATCCGGATAAATACACTGCTCCGATTTAGTGGGTTAAAAGGTTGTGAATAAGTTTGCATCGATCATGCCTAAGGCACCGCAAAGTAATGTGGGACTGCTAGGTCCACCTGGGATTTTAGTGGCGAGGTAAAATATTCCGATCACGTGATTACTCTGATTTCAGGTGTCACTCTGTTACATGTACTCAATCGGAACGGCGTGAGTTTCTGCTAGGCCTACTTAGCTTTGGCCTAAGTAGTAGGCTTAGTCTCCACTCATTTCTAATGAATTGACCACTAGAAACATCAAATTGGGTAGAACAAAGAATTGAAGCACAATAAGGGGGAGGAGGGGGGGGGGGGGAATTAGAAAATGTCCTATGTTTAGTGACGCTGACAACTTTTATGCACCATAACAGCAATCAGAGATCTTTTTTGAATTTTTCCTTGTATATGCTAGGTCAGGACGGCTGTTTTATGTCTTTACATTTCATGTGTAAATGTCAATGCCAACAAATGCGACATCAAAAAAATAAGGGGGGGGGGGGTGGATCTTCAACATGTCGATGCTATACGGATGCTGAACATGAACATTCTGTATTCGCGCATTAACGTAGCCTTCATATGCCTTTTTTGAATTTTTCCTTGCAAATACTAGGACAGGAAAGCTATCTTTATTATCGTACATGTCTTTGCATTTGATATGTGAAGTGTCAATGCCAACAAATGAGAAATACAAAATATAAGGGGGGTGAATCTTAAACATGCATGCTGGTGGTGTGCAGATGCTGCGATAATCATGGACAATCAGTATTCGCACAATAATGCAACAAACCGAGGCTTATTTTTGATTTTCCCTTGCATATGCTAGGTCAGGAAAGCTCTTTTTATTATCGTGCATGTCTTTGCATTCTATATGTGAACTGTCAATGCCAACAAATGAGAAATACAAAAAATAAGGGGGGTGAATCTTAAACATGCATGCTGGTGGTTTACAGATGCTGCGATAATCATGGACAATCAGTATTCGCACAATAATGCAACAAACCGAGGCTTATTTTTGATTTTCCCTTGCATATGCTAGGTCAGGAAATCTCTTTTTATTATCGTGCATGTCTTTGCATTCTATATGTGAACTGTCAATGCCAACAAATGAGAAATACAAAAAATAAGGGGGGTGAATCTTAAACCTGCAGGTGCTGTACTGATGCTGCGATAATCATTGACAATCAGTATTCGCACAATAATGCAACAAAACGAGGCTTATTTTTAATTTTCCCTTGCACATGCTAGGTCAGGAAAGCTCTCTTTATTATCGTGCATGTCTTTGCATTCTGTATGTGCAGTATCAATGCCAAGAAATGAGAAATACAAAAAATAAGCCTAGAAGTTAGAACATGCCGATACTGTACGTGAAGCTGCGATATCATGGGCATTCAGTATTAGCACAATAACACAATAAAGTGTAGTCCTACTTACCTTATGGCTTAATGCAATTATTCTTTTGGGCATCTAACAAGTAGACTAATTGATATAAGATCTATATGCTTCACAGTCAGAGTCATACCAGGCAGAGGCCTAATGCCAGGCCTGGAGTTTCGGCCGACAGCCTACCTGTGTTTAGGGGGGAGTGCTTGTTGTTCACGCAAAGTTGCATATCTCACAAAGTTGTGTACAATTTCATGACCTATCGAGAGAAAGTGGATTGATTAAAGTCTAAATTAGTATAAATGGACAGTCAGATAAATATAGGGCACAATACATTTAAAAACTCACCATTTAAATGAATAATAAGAGCTGACTGCCCGCTGGAATGAATCTACTTTTGTTTGTTTAGTTTCTACTGTTACTTTGATTCGTTTGTTATTGTGTGAAGCTCCCTCTACGTGAGAAAAGTACCAATGGCGGGAATTGATGGGAAAAATTAATTTTTGTATCACTTTTTAAGGAAAAAGCATAACAATTAATAAAAAACCAATTGCAGGAAAGTAGGCCTGGATTATCAAAGATCAATTTGAGTATGGTATATTCTGTGGCTTCAATGTAAAAATGTTTTTTTAAAGAACTTTTGTAGAGCACCTATTTTTTGGCCTACACTGTACAAACCTATGGTGAATATTAGATTTTTCGTATTTCGGGGGATATTTTTGTTTGCTAATATTTTGGTTTTATGATTAAAAAATAAGAAACGAATGAATATTTAATGTTAAAAAGGGTTTAAATGTTAAAATTAAAGCAGCCCCCAAGTCATATCTTCAAATTTCAGCCCCAAAAGACTAATTGAAAATTTGCAAAAAAGCGTATTTCGAGAAATACCGTCCTAAACTTTTTTTTTAAATTGCTTGTAATTAATTAAATAATTAACCAATTTTGCTAATTTTTTCAGGATATGCTCATGATAAGATGCACTAAGCAGTGCATATTTTATTTAAATTTATAAGGGCCTCGATTAGTCTGACCTTTTCATCACCTCAAACAAAAATTCATCTAGTCAATTGTTAAACTCAGTTTTACTTCATTTTTTGGAGAAATGAATAAATCATTTTTTAAAGTGCTAGTTTAAAGAAAAAAACCATCAGGGCTTAGGAGTTAGTGGCCCCAACCGCTATCTAGCAAAATCCTTGAGTTTAATAGGGGTATTGAACCCTATGAACCAGCAAAGGTACCAAAGGGTAAGTACATTTTACTAAAGTACCATTTTCAACACTTTTCCATATTTGAAATTTAAAAAGCGGATCTGTGAAGATTAAGCAACTAAATAGCTTTCATTTAAAAAAAAAATGAACAAAATCGATGAAGAATTGAGTGAGCTAATGACATTTTCCAAAACAGTGTGTAGGACATACACCGGCCCCCAAAAGTTACACCGAGGCACCTTTAGAGTTCAAGGTCAATTTAATTACCGGACGAGCATTATTCCGCCGCGATACTCATGTTAGATGAAAGCCCAACTATCTAAGAGTCCACCTTAAAAAACCCGAAGGAAATCGACCAAGGATAACTAAACTAGAAGCAATTATAAAAAAAAAGACTGATTCTATGAATCTAATTAGGGTTAGGGTTAGGGTTAGGGTTAGGGTTAGGGTTAGGGTTAGGGTTAGGGTTAGGGTTAGGGTTAGGGTTAGGGTTAGGGTTAGGGTTAGGGTTAGGGTTAGGGTTAGGGTTAGGGTTAGGGTTAGGGTTAGGGTTAGGGTTAGGGTTAGGGTTAGGGTTAGGGTTAGGGTTAGGGTTAGGGTTAGGGTTAGGGTTAGGGTTAGGGTTAGGGTTAGGGTTAGGGTTAGGGTTAGGGTTAGGGTTAGGGTTAGGGTTAGGGTTAGGGTTAGGGTTAGGGTTAGGGTTAGGGTTAGGGTTAGGGTTAGGGTTAGGGTTAGGGTTAGGGTTAGGGTTAGGGTTAGGGTTAGGGTTAGGGTTAGGGTTAGGGTTAGGGTTAGGGTTAGGGTTAGGGTTAGGGTTAGGGTTAGGGTTAGGGTTAGGGTTAGGGTTAGGGTTAGGGTTAGGGTTAGGGTTAGGGTTAGGGTTAGGGTTAGGGTTAGGGTTAGGGTTAGGGTTAGGGTTAGGGTTAGGGTTAGGGTTAGGGTTAGGGTTAGGGTTAGGGTTAGGGTTAGGGTTAGGGTTAGGGTTAGGGTTAGGGTTAGGGTTAGGGTTAGGGTTAGGGTTAGGGTTAGGGTTAGGGTTAGGGTTAGGGTTAGGGTTAGGGTTAGGGTTAGGGTTAGGGTTAGGGTTAGGGTTAGGGTTAGGGTTAGGGTTAGGGTTAGGGTTAGGGTTAGGGTTAGGGTTAGGGTTAGGGTTAGGGTTAGGGTTAGGGTTAGGGTTAGGGTTAGGGTTAGGGTTAGGGTTAGGGTTAGGGTTAGGGTTAGGGTTAGGGTTAGGGTTAGGGTTAGGGTTAGGGTTAGGGTTAGGGTTAGGGTTAGGGTTAGGGTTAGGGTTAGGGTTAGGGTTAGGGTTAGGGTTAGGGTTAGGGTTAGGGTTAGGGTTAGGGTTAGGGTTAGGGTTAGGGTTAGGGTTAGGGTTAGGGTTAGGGTTAGGGTTAGGGTTAGGGTTAGGGTTAGGGTTAGGGTTAGGGTTAGGGTTAGGGTTAGGGTTAGGGTTAGGGTTAGGGTTAGGGTTAGGGTTAGGGTTAGGGTTAGGGTTAGGGTTAGGGTTAGGGTTAGGGTTAGGGTTAGGGTTAGGGTTAGGGTTAGGGTTAGGGTTAGGGTTAGGGTTAGGGTTAGGGTTAGGGTTAGGGTTAGGGTTAGGGTTAGGGTTAGGGTTAGGGTTAGGGTTAGGGTTAGGGTTAGGGTTAGGGTTAGGGTTAGGGTTAGGGTTAGGGTTAGGGTTAGGGTTAGGGTTAGGGTTAGGGTTAGGGTTAGGGTTAGGGTTAGGGTTAGGGTTAGGGTTAGGGTTAGGGTTAGGGTTAGGGTTAGGGTTAGGGTTAGGGTTAGGGTTAGGGTTAGGGTTAGGGTTAGGGTTAGGGTTAGGGTTAGGGTTAGGGTTAGGGTTAGGGTTAGGGTTAGGGTTAGGGTTAGGGTTAGGGTTAGGGTTAGGGTTAGGGTTAGGGTTAGGGTTAGGGTTAGGGTTAGGGTTAGGGTTAGGGTTAGGGTTAGGGTTAGGGTTAGGGTTAGGGTTAGGGTTAGGGTTAGGGTTAGGGTTAGGGTTAGGGTTAGGGTTAGGGTTAGGGTTAGGGTTAGGGTTAGGGTTAGGGTTAGGGTTAGGGTTAGGTTAGGGTTAGGGTTAGGGTTAGGTTAGGGTTAGGGTTAGGGTTAGGGTTAGGGTTAGGGTTAGGGTTAGGGTTAGGGTTAGGGTTAGGGTTAGGGTTAGGGTTAGGGTTAGGGTTAGGGTTAGGGTTAGGGTTAGGGTTTAGGGTTAGGGTTAGGGTTAGGGTTAGGGTTAGGGTTAGGGTTAGGGTTAGGGTTAGGGTTAGGGTTAGGGTAGGGGTTAGGGGTTAGGGTTAGGGTTAGGGTTAGGGTTAGGGTAGGGTTAGGGTTTAGGGTTAGGGTTAGGGTTAGGGTTAGGGTTAGGGTTAGGGTTAGGGTTAGGGTTAGGGTTAGGGTTAGGGTTAGGGTTAGGGTTAGGGTTAGGGTTAGGGTTAGGTTAGGGTTAGGGTTAGGGTTAGGGTAAGGGTTAGGGTTAGGGTTAGGGTTAGGGTTAGGGGTTAGGGTTAGGGTTAGGGTAGGTTAGGGTTAGGGTTAGGGTTAGGGTTAGGGTTAGGGTTAGGGTTAGGGTTAGGGTTAGGGTGGAGGGTTAGGGTTAGGGTTAGGGTTAGGTTAGGAGGTTAGGGTTAGGGTTAGGGTTAGGGAGGATTTAGGGTTAGGGTTAGGGTTAGGGTTAGGTTAGGGTTAGGGTTAGGGTTAG
>NW_022145602.1:0-15699 GCF_000002235.5 Strongylocentrotus purpuratus | reverse complement strand
AACCACATCCCATGTCCATACACACACCTTCATACACAAGATAAAGATGTTTTACTATGAAAGCATGGCCCGCTCATTTATCTGTGATAGATTTCAAGGATGCCTTGGAAATGACATTTGGTCTCCATCAATCATCCAAGATTCTGCAATATCCTTAAGAAACATTGTAATAGTAATATACTATTAAAGTAATAATAATTGGACGTAGGCTATAGAGCATCATGCGCTTCTATGGGATACATGGAGTGTCCCTGATTTAAGAGGTATGTGTTTTTTAGATGTCCTTTGAGGAAGTCAAGTGAAAGTAGTACTATTTCTCAGAAATGCAGGATGTTTATTCCATGTGTTTGGAGCAACAGATTGAATTGATTTGAGCAAGCCTTGATACATAGGTGAAGATGTATGGTGCTTTCAAGAGTAGGCATGTAAGAATCGTTTTTTCTAGTTCTACAACCATTAATTCAAGAGCTTTCTGTCACTGTGAATGATTGAACTACACAGATAATCATTTAAAACTGGTTGGAGCAAGTAGGTCATTAACTCTATCAATTACACAGATTTATTGCCTTCTGACTCCAATGAGATATATTTAGAAAGTCTAAATCTTCAGTAGATATCACTCCTAGAAGAAGAATCTTTAAGAAACATGTACAAATCTGAATAACATGTCTCCTGATTGAGGATCATATACTTGCCTTGTAACTGTTGGGAAAGCAAGAATCAGTCAGTATCAATCCTCAAACCCATCAACCCTGACCCTAACCCTTAAAGGCATCAATCGTTGAGATGCATGGCCCTACATGTACGTGTTATCAGTGTCTGTGATCTTTATTTTATATGGATTCGGCTTGAGGGGTATATCAGATATATTGACCAAGCTAAGATCATATTGCCCGAGTCGAAGACGAGGGCAATATGGTCTTAGCGCGGTCAATATTTCTGATGTACCCCGAAAGAAGCCTTGTCAATATAATTATTATTACCTAAAACAAGGCACTTTTAAGCAATTATTGAAAGGGGCCTATACAACTTTGGTATCAATCTTGATTTTTACCCCCGTCTGTTTGCTGGTCCATCTGATTTCAGGTATTCAGGCAGGTATGTAATTGTGATGTAACAATGATTGTTACTGTGTGTAATTGTGACATAACAATGATTGTTACCGCGCATACACTTTAACGCCTACATGATTACTGCGCGTAAAGCGCACTGAAAGACAGAGTGGAATATGGCTCAATATTGCCCTCTGATTTAGTACAGTGGTCTACGGGGCAAACCCGGAAGAGGGCAATTGGCAAATATTCACCGCTCCGGTTTCATGTTCGGAGCAGCGTGCAAAATACGACTTTTTATTTAGCAGCTAAAATGCCTTGTATAGGTAATAATGTGTTATATTGAAGCCCTAAAAACAAAATGTGCTTCAAAATGATCAAGAAGTGCCTCAAAAAAGTAAAAACCTGGAGTGACCGGTTTACCATACTCCTTTTCCCCAATAGACTGTAGTGTTATGAAACTGTTTACCAAACACAAAATTTGGTTTAGATTTCCAATCATAAATATCTTGTTAATCAGGCGATCGGCTTGACCTACACTATGTAAAGGTTTATTATTATCACTGCAGCATGAGCTAAATCAAGGATTTTTAAAAAGGATCTAAGACAAAGTTAACAGATCCCTTTAATGATAAATGAACAAATAACATAAATTGATTATCAATTCTTATATTAAGTTGCGAAAAACATAATCAAAATATACTGACCTAATATTACCTTTGACTATGACTTTGTGACCTAGAATTTGTGTCATATAATTTGTGATACCGGTACTTGATAACCTGGAACAAGTTTCATGGAATTTGAACAAACACTTTTGAAATTATGCTAAAAATTCAAAATCTTGATGTTGATGCCACAACAAAATTAAAGCTTGCAGACCTGAAATTACATTTGACCTGACTCTGTCACCTAAAAGAAATCACATGATTGATGATACTTTATAACCCCTATGTTCAAGTTTCATGGAAGAGGAATGTATACACTGTACTTTCAAAATTATATTAAAAATTCAAAAGTTTTTGATGTTGGTGCCAAAGCATAGTCTAAGTTTATTGACCTGAAACGACCTTTGGCCTTGACTTTGTGACCTGAAATTCTACTCACATGATTGGGGATACTTTAATAACCCTTTTAGTTTAAGTTTCATAGAATAAGAACCTATACTTTCATAATTATATTAAACATTCAAAAACTTAACTTTAGGTTAAATTTTTGATGTGCACCCCGCCGTCCCTGTCACGGGAAAGCGGCGCCTTTGTCTCGCTTTTGCTATGCAGGCGAGACAAAAACCTCTATCCTGGCTCCAAACAAGATTCTACAATCAAATTCATGGATCTGGGTGACGATTGAAATCAGGGAAAGAAAAAGGTTATTTATTCATCTATTCCTAAATGTTATTCTTTTATTCTTCTGTCCATGTATTGTCACTATAGTGATAGTGGATTTGGTTTGTGATAGAAGGATATCATGTTCATAGATCAGAGTCACCCCAGAAACTAAATTCAATTGATGCTTATCACTATCATTGATCCAACTATCTATGTGAAAGATTTGTTCAACCTTTAAAAAATGAATATTGTTTGATTCTGATATTTCCTGTAAACCCTAGTCTGAAATTTAATATTCTGTGAAATATGTTTCATTTTAGAAGTTTCCAGTAAGATACAATAATATTCAGTTTCTTTGAAAAACGACAGTGGATCAGGTTCATCATTCTGATATCAAACAAAAACAAATTATAAAAATCAAAGTTTCATATTTGGACATATTTGATTTTCCCTAGTGATTGCTCCCCCACAGCCTGGTACCTTAAGTAAAAGGCTAATTTAATCTGATTAAGCTGTTTACACTCTCCCACTTGTATTGTATGGAATTATCAATCAATCAGTAGTGCATACAAGCAGTTTATCTATTATTACATCTTCTTGAAAGAAGCTGGCTACGGTGAACTAGATAAACGTGACCATTACTTTGCATGGGATCAAGCAAATGGGATATTTTCAATCATCCTCAACTGAGGGCTTCCTAGCCATACTGGTATTACACTTTTGCATACACGCGGACGAGAAGTATTAGGTATACTAGCCTCCTTATATGATGTGGTGAACTGGTTTAACAAAAATAAAAAGATTCAAATTGCATAAATGGATTACACCCCACATTTCTGTATGTTATTTAATAATTTAATAAAGTTTGTACATGTACAACGTAAGTGAACATGAGTTGGGTCCCTGTTACATGCAGATCTTCTTTTTTTCTTTATAACCCCACTTGCTTTTAATTTATATACAAAAAAGTTCCTACTTTGCAGCACCGCTTTCTCTAATATCAGTCTTTTAAAAATATTCTTTCTATATTTTATTCTATTCCTTTATTTCCCTTGCCTTTTTTTCTATCATATAATTCTTGATTTTCTTGATCTTTAACACTATTAAATCTGGCCATTGATTTCTCTCATTTTTTTTTTTTTTTAATATACTTTTCCTTTGTATTCCTCTCTTGGTAGTCCTTTATATATCCCACAATTCATCTTCTCACTCTTTCCATTCATCCTTGTTTCCATCCTCCACACTTACAGATACAGCAATTTAGGGTAGCATACATGTACATGTATTGTAGTACATCAGAGAAGTACTCATAGAGAGTTGAATGATTTACAATGTATCTTGAATGTCTAGTTTTAGCCAGAAGATACAATAATGGAAGCATGGTCTCTTTGAATCCCAAAAATATTTACAAGCAAGTAACATTTAAGAAGTGCTTCCATTTGACATTCAATAATGGTCGAGTAGGAAATGAATCCTTTCCCATTATACAGTGCATCAAACGAAACCACTCAATTTCCATCTTAGTCCAGTGTCTCTTTAATCCAACAGAAAATTAGACAAGAGTCTCTTCTGTTGATTGAACATGTCTTAAAGGGCAATCCAACCCTTGTAATACGTTGATTTTGTGAATGCAGAAATATAACAAACAGAATGGCAAAAGTTTGAAATGAATCGGACCAGTAGTAAGGAATGTTATGAACATTTGAAATATGAGATCTGTATTAAAGTCTATGCTATTCTCAAATTGGTAGTTTGGTCAATGGATTTTGACATATATGGCGTGTGTAACTCTTTCATTTGCTGTGTAAAAAAATATCATTAAATTCTGTTTTTTCTCGTTATTTCTTGTTACTTGGGGCACTTCTCAAAATATATTATAGATAGCATATTATTATTATATCTCCTCTAAAAAGAATAGACCCTCCTGACCCCGATTTTTTTGGAAAAATTTGAATTTTAGTCATTTTATATGTTGGAACAGATGGAAAAAGTAGTCCGGCACTACATCACATTGACAGTACTGCTTCAGCCAATATGAAGTACTCATACATACAGTGTACATATATCTAGTGATTAAAACTTTTAAAAAATCATTACCGGTAGGCCTACTGTCTAATATATTTAGCCAGATTTAATTGAAACTTTCATCAGTTTGCTTAGTTTCTTAAGTTAGCTCATTGATGACTGACAGATGATGTTACAAGGGGAATGAGACCTGGAGGTTTTGGGGGTGGAGCTTAGCAAGTTTGAAAAACAAATATTTAACAAAATATTTAATAATCTATGAACAAATTAAGAAGTTCAAAATATGAGATGTATGCAGGACTGCACACCAACAGAAATACTACATGTACACTTGTATTTCGATGTCATGGGCCCTTTAAGTGGGAAAATAACGACCATTAGTTGTTGAATCAACTTTAGTGATTGTGTGTGTGTACATGTACATGTATGTGTGTGTATTGGGGTTTTGCAATCCTAAAGTAATAGTCTGATTTTCAGACCCTTGTACCCAACAGTTGTACATGTACGCTTTGTGCAGAGCAACCATTCAATCAGTTCAATTTTGGCCATTACAAGAATTGGGTTATTGATGTAGGCAAATGCTCCTGTACCCTTTACAGCTAATTTTATTAATATTACCACAAAAAAGTCAGTCACTCAATAGTGTCTGACAGTGAAGTCTAGAAGGTAAAAGGGTTTCCTTGCATAATTTGAATATTAGGAAACTGCTTACGTTCAAATTTCAGAGATAGGACATGCGTGACATGCTCATAATTCCTGCAAAGTTCTACAGAATTTGACTTTGGCTGCAAAAGGGACACATGTAGTACCTTTAAAGGCACACTGTCCTACTTGTAGCTACTTGCCCCCTCTATATAGAAAACTTCCCCAATCGGTGCCTGTTGGTCCCCCATGATACTCTTTTTCTTATGTTAAATGAGAGCTGAGTTAATGAGATAGCCACCTGTCACAGTGACCTCGCTGGCTCGCTGGGTGGTCTAATCCCTTCTGGCTGAAGTAGTAAAGCCTGCTTTAATATCCATAATTTCTAAGACTGATATTTCCATATTTAATATTTTCTCAAGAATTGAAAAGAATTATGAATTGTAAGCAGCAGATTTGTTACCACAATTAATCATTCAAGCGACATGTACGTTGCTAATTGTGTGTCTCTGTTTATCTTTGGCTGATTCTGTACATGTGTGCACGCAGGAAATATAAGATTTCACACCATCACACATACTGTAAGGACACAGAAGAGGGGCATGGAATAACTTTACAAGCTGGATAAAGGACCAAGTGGCATGGACCAATGTTGCATGCACAGTCTGGATACTACACTCTCATTACCCTGAGCCATTGTACGCCTTTCAAATGAGCTACAAAGCGTGATATAGAGTCTGTTTCTGGAGACTATTCCTTGAGTAAGGCCAACCCAAAGCATTGCCGTCATATAGAGTCTGTTTCTAGAGACTATTCCTTGAGTAAGGCCAACCCTAAAGCATTGCCGTCATTCTCTCAGCAATTAGGATCCAAACGCATCACAAGACAAGTCTTCAGGAGAACACAAATATGCCTGATAGGCAGTGCAGCTAATGAAATCTTGTGTCGCAGCATTTTGTCTGTGCGTTCGTCCACAATCATCAGAGAATGATAGAGAGAGATCACAGAGCAAGGGGAATGAACAGAGATTGGAAAGAGGAGAAGCAGAGAAAAAAAGGGAGAGAAGGTGTGGAAAACGAGGGGGAAATAAAAAAGAAATATCAAAGTAGAAATTCAGAAAATAGCATACAAGGAGAGATAAAAGAGTAGAGAAAACGAAAGAAGTGTGTATGACATGAAAAGAAAGAAAACCAGAGAGGAAGCAAGGAAGACGAGTTGAAAACAGGCAAAAATGTCAAAAGATGTATTCCTTATAAAAAGGAAATTGGTGCAAGCTGGTTGCGAACTTGAAACAAGGCCGCTCAGCTCTGCAAACAAGCTAGTTACTAGCTTGCAAATGAGATTATCTGTCAGCCAATCAGGACAGAGGAAATATATTGCAGGTCAAGAAATTTACAAGCTCGCAGTCTTGTAACTGGCAACCTTGCATGGTTTCAAAATGCAAATGAAGCAGTTTTTTTAGCCAATCCGAAAGAGAAGCGTACAAGCTTGCGCGACCTCGCAAGCTTATTTATATATTTTCCTTCAGCGTTTACCTATCAAATGCATCATTTAACAATCTTAAATCTGAGATGCACGGCCCTACGTGTTATCAGTGTCTGTGATATGGTGTAATATTGAAGCCCTAACAAAATTCCGCTTCAAAATGATCAAGAAGTGCCTCAAAAAAGTAAAAATCTTTGAGTGACCTGTTTAGCCATACTCGTTTTCCCAAATAGACTGTAGTGTTATGAAAATGGTACCGTTAGGAAAACGAAAAATGAAATTTCGATTTCCAATCATAATTATCTTGATAATCAGAATGATGATTGGCTTGTTAAAGTCATGGGGTTCCTGACTGACCTAAAGGTTTATAATTATCATTGAAGCATGAGCTAAATCCGGAATTTCATTTCAGAATCAGAGACAAAGTTACCAAATTCCTTTAAAGGAGCTACACAAAGAAAAATTACTACAACTGATAATTATGTACATATGGATGGAAAGATTTTCTCTTGAAAAACATGAACAATTTGCTGAGAAATCATATAGATATCATGGAAAGGCGTAAAAATGCAACTTTTCAAGACCCTTCTTAGACCCCCGAACGCCCCTGAACGTAAGCCAAACACACGAGCATAGCGAGCTCTGAATAGTGACGTCACACACTGGACAACAGCTCAGTACCGGAGTCGCGCGTGTAGCAGTCTGCAGCTAGCCAGCCGTGTCCCATGTGTGACGTCACAAATAGTGACGCTCTACAAAGGACAGAAAATCTGGATCTCAAAACTAACATTTTTGAGAGTTGGTTACTGCGGGCCCCAAACATATTTTGAAGAGGAGAGTTGTTGTATTTGATCAGTAAGGCTTCCCCTTTGCAATGATATGAGTTTTGCATCAATTCAAAACACTTTTGTTTCTTTGTGTGTCTACTTTAAAGCATGTTGAGAGCCTTTTTCAAAGGTATAATGCACTATTTAAGATCTGTATTTGTATTATTATACAGTATGTGTATATATAAACCAAACAACGATTATGATACCGTATTTTAGACCTACCGGTAACTAGCAAAGAATCAAAGGTTTCGAGATATTTATTGACCATTAAAAGTGTGCATACACTTTACATGTAATATCTTTTTGTGCTGTACGTTTACAGTGACAATAATTTGGTCATAGATAGGGTTTGTCCAAATATCTGAAATACACAAAAGTAAATTGTACTACAGTGTATATGCACATGAGATTATGCAAATACTCTACCAACAGTTTGAAAATATTTGTTAAATATTTGCAACATTTCATTTTTTGTAGTAATTTAAGGAATTTTTGAAGAAGTTTAATATAGCATTTTTTATTTTAAAAACTGTTTATGTAACAAACTGAACACTGGGTAATTGGTGTCACTTATTTGATTTATCTTTAATTGTGGTTGTGTTAAAAAGTTGGCAAGACTCTTGGTCTGCAAGCCTACAAGAGCTTGAGATTGCACCCCTGCAAATTTTGCAAGCTTGCAGGGCATATCCTCTTGCCTGTATAAGTTTGTGGCAAGCTTAAAAGAGCTTTAGACTGTGCACCTGCAAGCTAGCAAGAGATTTAGTTTGCGCCCCTGCAAGCTCCACACGCTTGCTGCAAGCTTGCAGGGCATACACTGTTGGCTTTCAAGATTTCAAGGGCTTTATATTGCGCTCATGAATGCAAGCTTGCAGGGCATATCCTCTTTGCCTATTAAAGGGATTTGGTATCTTTGCCTCAGATTCTAAACAAAATCCTGGATTTACATGTACAGTAGCTCATGCTGCAATCATAATTATAAACCTTTAGGTCAGTCAGGAATCCTATGACTTTTACAAGCCGATCCGTTGTCTGATTATCAAGATATTTATGATTGGAATTTGAAATTTAAAAGAACGTTTTCCTGTGGGGGCATAATTTACATACAGGTATTCATATGTTTTTAATGTTTTCATACTATAGTAACAATAATCTTTCATAGATAAAATCATAGAATCTGCTATTATTTTCTGCTACTTCAAAATGAAAATTGCTTTGAACATTACAAAAGTGTTTAAGGAAAATGTGACGATTGTGTCATTTGATGATTTTTTTTTTTTGAATGCCTGCACTACAGTAATTTAAACATATTTTCTTTTTATACAATCACTTGGAAGTATTAAACTAGTAAATGTATTCCAACACGGATACGATAGAGAGGGTTACATGAGATTTTACATTGTTCACGGAAAATGCAACATCTGAAACAGCTTTTTTTAATTGCACTGTTCACTCAAAATACGAGAGATGAATCAGTTTAATTTTTAACTTTCTTAAAGATTTACCTAGCTCATTAATCACCAATAAAACAGACAAATACAGTGTACTAGCCTTAACTGGCACCCATAGGCCTGCACGGAGCTGAGAGGCAGATTTAAACGAAAGCTAAAATTCATCCAAAATTGTCCCTGGCCCTTCTCGCACCCAACAAATATTGCACAGTGGACTCTTCTTGCATCTCATAAAAGGCATTTTAAAATCGGTCAAAAATAAATATGAAATGTCAGATTTTGCTACCAGAGTAGCGATTTGCTATGTTCCTGATGATAGTTAGTAAAGGCGATTTACATGACAAAAACATGTAAGTCTTTAATACGAGAGCTTGCAATTTTAGTTCTGGCTGAAATGCGAAGACACAGTATACACGTAAAGACTGTTTTTTGCGTTGCCAATTTGATATTTACTTCACATTATTCAGCGTTTAATGTTAAAAAGCGTGCACGCAGGGAGTTCGCTAAATTCAGCGAACTCCCTACATGCACAATGTTGTAAACAATATCTAGATGGGGACAGGTCACAATAGTCGATACAAAACAGACATACAGTGAAACACAATAAAAAGAAAAACCATATGAAACTATTATCAAAATAAAGACATGTTCCATGCCTAGTTGACCTACCTTTGTTGCCCATCCAGTAGTCCACCAAACACCACCATCTTGCTTCCTATAATGCTAGCAGAATGGCCTGCCATGGGTGGGGGTGACGGACTTGTTGCCACACAAGACCACTTGTTCTTATGAGGGCGGTAGACATGAAGCTCGTTGAAAATTTGAGGTGCAAGATGAGGGGGATGTGGCACAGGTGGAGCAAGTCCGCCAAAGAGGATCAGGTTACCCTTGTAGTTGACCATGGTTGCTGATCCCTTAGGGCTGGGGTATGAACCTGTAATGAAAGAACAGAATCAGAGATCATAAGACACCAAAGAGGATCAGGTTACCCTTGTAGTTGACCATGGTTGCCGATCCCAATTTCAATTTCAATTCAATTTGTTTGCTCATAAATATCCAGAAAAAACATGCAAACATTTATAAATCAACATGATACAAAGGGTAAAATTCACAAGAAAAATTAATAACAAAGTATACATTTGGATTAAGGATGAGAGGGACAGCAAGAAAGGAACAAGCCTTGTGATTAGCTGAACCCGAATCCCTTAAGGCTAGGGTATGAACCTGTAATGAAAGATCAGAATCAGAGATCATAAGACACCAAAGAGGATCAGGTTACCCTTGTAGTTGACCATGGTTGCCGATCCTTAGGGCTAGGGTATGAACCTGTAATGAAAGAACAGAATCAGAGATCATAAGACACCAAAGAGGATCAGGTTACCCTCGTAGTTGACCATGGTTGCTGATCCCTTAGGGCTAGGGTATGAACCTGTAATGAAAGAACAGAATCAGAGATCATTTAAGACACCAAAGAGGATCAGGTTACCCTTGTAGTTGATCATGGTTGCTGATCCCTTAGGGCTAGGGTATGAACCTGTAATGAAAGAATAGAATCAGAGATCATAAGACACCAAAGAGGATCAGGTTACCCTTGTAGTTGACCATGGTTGCTGATCCCTTAGGGCTAGGGTATGAACCTGTAATGAAAGAACAGAATCAGAGATCATTTAAGACACCAAAGAGGATCAGGTTACCCTTGTAGTTGATCATGGTTGCTGATCCCTTAGGGCTAGGGTATGAACCTGTAATGAAAGAACAGAATCAGAGATCATAAGACACCAAAGAGGATCAGATTACCCTTGTAGTTGACCATGGTTGCTGATCCCTTAGGGCTAGGGTATGAACCTGTAATGAAAGAACAGAATCAGAGATCATAAGACACCAAAGAGGACCAGGTTACCCTTGTAGTTGACCATGGTTGCTGATCCCTTAGGGCTAGGGTATGAACCTGCAATAAAAGAACAGAATCAGAGATCATAAGACACCAAAGAGGATCAGGTTACGCTTGTAGTTGACCATGGTTGCTGGATCCCTTGGAGCTAGGGTATGAAGCTGTAATGAAAGAACAGAATCAGAGATCATAAGACACCAAAGAGGATCAGGTTACCCTTGTAGTTGACCATGGTTGCAGATCCCTTAGGGCTAGGGTATGAACCTGCAATGAAAGAACAGAATCAGAGATCATAAGACACCAGAATGGGAAACAACCAAGGAGAAAGTGGTTATCCTTGAGACCTTAAAGTTGATCATGGTTTAATAATTGACAGTCGAACATTCTGTTAACTTCATTATCTGTTTAAAGGATTCAGAAACCCTTTTGATTCAAACCATGTGTAACACAGGTTTCACCATATACATTGTACATGGTGTAACACAGGTTTCACCATATACATTGTACATGTACTTTACAGTACATGAACATGTACAGGGGTGTATCACTAAAAATTACCAGATAATAGTTTATAGTTTAGGTCTTGTTCTAAAACAGGAGATTTTCAGCTTTGAATTGATACAGGTACATGTACATGTACAGCGTGTATTAAAAAAAACGGTACCCTAATCATAAAGTTACATGTACAAACATGTATATCCAATATATGACTTTGAAATCTATTTTATGATTAAAAGTAACTTGCATTTTCTGTCCAATGATAGCCATAACATTTACACAAGTTTTCTCTCTATTATCGATAAAAAACATTACTTTGGATTTTGGAAACATTTCTCACACATGTACTGTACATGTAGTTTTGTCAAACAAAACATTATTTTCTAGTTCTATTTGCTTGGACACACAGTAAATAATACAATACTAAATATAGTACCAGCAAATTATAACCATTTACATGTACGTTTTACGACACTGTGACTCTGTTTGATTATTTAAGTTACTGTACATGCTAGTGTTGCACATGCTAGGAGCAGGTCAATAAACTTTTGGAGGGAAGATGCGACTTCCGACGCTGTTGCAAGTACAGCAGCATGCTTGAACACTGAGCAAATTTCTCAAGCTGATGAAGACCCTATTTGTAACTTCGGGCTAATTTACCAGATCACAAAATAGCGGGCTATCTGGCCAACTCGGGCTGATGGAGATAGACCTATTCATCTTCCAGCACGTAGTGTATTGGGTTTAAACCATGAATGTCTTTGTTTTAATAGCACAAGCACATACAAATGTAGTGTTCAGTGTACTGTACATGTAATTGGAAAATGGCCATTTCCTTTAAAACCAAGACATTTGACCGTGAAAATCATAAATTATTCATGTACTGTTGCCCTTATTTTAACCGGAGGAAAAAATAAAATGTAAATCTGTGAATATTCAGACATGATTTTATGCCTATTAAGTATGAATTTTGATATTTTGAGATGACCTCTAGAGAGCTAAGTTGACTTCAATTGCTGTCTCTATCTTACAGGCTTCTCATGAACCTTGCTGTACATCATCCAATGTACAAGACTATTGGAGATCATGATCTATAATGCAAATTAAGCCCAGTGTCTGGTGTTACATGTATGTACAATTTAATGTACACTGTACATGTACATTGTACCAGCTCATCAGTTTGTAGTGTGCACCCTCCATCATACAGTACAGTAGATCTATAGACATACCGGTAACCTGTTTCAGGAGAATTTTCCATATTTAGTTCTTGTTGTAATCCAAATTTTCAACATTCAATATCCCTCTGAATAATCCCTATATACTGTACATGTATCAGACTATCACTAAATACAATATGAGGAGTCGGTGTCATTTCTCCTTTTATTTTAATCTAAATTCTCTTTCAATGCATAATTGATTAGTTTCATTTCCAGAGAAATCATGTAAATTTGCAATAATCATCAAACTTATCATTAAGGGAGTGTAGCTTGACGAGACTACAGGTATGTATCTTTCCTGTGGCCTGACTCGGGAGCCAGGGCCCATTGGGTAAACGACTACAGAAGACGCAACTGCACCAATCACGTGCGTGCAACATTCGCGAAACCGAAGCAATCAGGAGAACTTTGGTCTGTTTCGCAAATGCTCACCATGTAGAGATTAAGTCACTGACTACCCTTGATCAAGTCCCTTCGTTTACTTGCAGTTGCCAAAAGAAGACTTACATGTAGATAGCGTTAACCAGTATTCACCAAGCTACACTCCTTTAATGATCAATACTTAACATCTATAATGACGTTACTCTAATTATTTGTTATCAATATTGTTATCAATATTATTAGTATTAACATTTCATTCATATCATTATTTAATTATCATTAGCATTAGCATTATCATCATCATCATCATCATCATTATCATTATTATAATTATTATTATCATCATCATCATCATCATCATTGTTATCATTATTAGTAGTAGTAGTAGTAGTATTATCATCATCATTCTCAGACATTATTATTACCTGAACCCAGCACGCGAGTCCATTCTCGTGTACTCAGGTCAAGATTCCACATGTCATTGAAAGCAGTTCTTGATCCAGAGCATCCTCCAAAGAAGAAGATTTTACCATTGACGTAAGCCACGCTATGAGAGCTTCTCCCAGTCACTGGTGTGGATGGACATTCGCAAGAACTCCATTTCAGTACACCTTCGCATGCAGCATTGACAAAAGCTTGTTTGCGCTTCAAGATCACACCTGAAAAGTGAAAAAACAGAGAGCGAGAATATAAGAAACACCGAATTAAACCTAAACAATTTCTCATTCAATGAAGCGATTAACATTACAGTGTACATAGATAAGAATCACTGTATGGAACCTACATTATACAAGTGTAAAATCAATTCTCATTCAATTAAGCAGAAAAATGAGAGTTCAGTGAAAATTTGAACAAATAGTGATTTAAAAATGCCCGCTGAGCTGAGCCAACTCAACTCCTCAAGGCTCAAGTATGGTCACACTCACAGTTCTGGACAAGCGCCAATAATATTTATAAATATAAATTATAATTACCCCAGTACATGGCCATGTTATGGACATGTAGACCTAGATCTAGACCCTTTAACAAAATTATTGTATATTTTTAAACAAAAATTAAATGTTTGCATGTTTGCTGTTGTTGTTTTTGGTGTACCACTACCACTTGTAGTTGTACAGGCCAAAGATCTGGACTAGATTCTCTAGCTGACAAGGGTGCCTGTTTATTAGTATAGGGCAGGTGCTACTAGTTCAGAAGTAGATCCAAACTTTGAGCCATAACTCCGGGGTGGAGATACCCTACTAAAACATACCCAAAATGAAGTAATTATTGATCAAATGTTCAAATAAACAAAATGATTTATAAGTCGATATGTTTGTTACCTGTTTAATGTCAATTTTTTTTTCTTTTTTTCAGAGTATGTTTCCTAAAAACGAAGGCTTATAATATGCACTTTCTCACAGGATTCACGGCAAACTGCAGCACAATACAATTGCATACAGTGTATCTACCTACGGTGGGGTGCGGGCACACGTGTGTTTCAGTTAGCAACCATAAACTAAGATTAAAGTCGCTAACTTAACACATGCGCGCGCCCGCACCTGACCGTCGAGACGGTATGTTATTGTATTGTGCTGCAGTTTGCTGTCAATCCCCACTCCAGCAAAGCATAGAGAGTCCATGCTAATGCGTATGGACCTCTAGCACTGCATGTATGTGGTATGCACGGGGTGGATTTTTTTTAGTATTAAGATCATAAAATGTAAGACAAATACAACATAACATAGGTTGTTATATTTGTCTTACATTTTACAGTATTTAAGATTATTAAATTATTTTTATAATAGAAAAAAAGAATTCAAAACTAACTTTTAAAGCCCTTTTTCCTCCTTCTTTTACAGAGACGGCAGCAAGATTCCCTCCTCGATTGCGATGACATCAAAACTGCGCACTTTACGCACACCATACACTGACTTCTACATGCGCTACAATTCGCCACAAAGACAGCTCGCCCCTGAACAACTCGACACAATACCCTCCCTGGATATCTCGCCACAATACCCTGGACAACTCGACCGTAGCAAGTTGTGCAGGGTATTGTTGCGAGATGTCCAGGGTATTGTGTCGAGCTGTCTTGGGGCGGGTTGTTTTTGTGGCGAGTTGTCTAGGCCCCGGTGAAAACATACGTGACTCGTGACCCGTGGCTCTTGCGCAACATCTGACGGGTAGTTTTCTTATCTCGCAGACGTTTTCATTTATTGCTTTATCGCAGGTTTAAAGCACCTAGGCCTCTTATTCCGTACAAATTTCTAGATAGACTTTCAAAATGCTTATTATTAGTATCATTATTAATATTATTATTATTAAGACCCCAAAATTGCTAAATTGAATATTATACTTTGGAATTATATAGTAATGCTCCGCCACCTCTGTCGGCTAATAGTTGGGCTGAAATGTATAATGTATTTAATATAATACCAAACTCTAAAAACGCTCGTACGCAATAGCCTACCGCTGAGCTGTGTACACAACCGATCGCGTCCATATCAACATGCATATATTCGGACGTAAGCGGTCGCGAACGGTCTTTAAAAACAAAGGTCATAAAATCCAAAAATGGCGCACGTTAGCTGAATTGCGGATGGGCTATAAGCAAACAAGTAGGCCAGATGTCTGGAAACCAAGGAAATTTACACCAACGAAACTTGTAAGTTCCATTCCTTATTTATTTGTGATGGGTTATATCCCATTTAATTAATTAGTAGGACATTTGAAAGTGTCGTACCGCAGGCTTTCAAATGTGTCGCGTTAATGTGCTGGTGCCAGTGTTGCCTGTTTTACTACACAGTCAGGATAGTGATGCTCCTATGTGTGGTCAATCCCGTGAGAAAGTGCATATCATAAGTCTTTCTTTTTAAGAAAAATACTCTGAAAAAGATAAGAAAATTGACACGAAACA
>NW_022145601.1:34987945-35007347 GCF_000002235.5 Strongylocentrotus purpuratus | reverse complement strand
GGACCCCACGCCATTTTACGCTCTACCTGATCGATAATAATTCACTTTGAAAAACGTTCCGCGGGGCCTGCCCTGCATGTAACGTGTAAGAGTAATGGTGATGCAGATTTTTCTTCCCCCCCCCCCCCCCCCCTTCAAACCGTTTTTGCTCGTTACGTCGATCACTGCCCCTGGAAGGTGAGCCTCCGGCGCTCCTGAACAGAACGTAATTATAGTCTGTCGGATTTAGGGGGATCTCCAAGGCAGGAAAAGCCCGCGAAAAGCCCGCGAAAGGGGGGTTCAGATAGGGGTGCTTTCAAAGAGAGGGAACAAGCATACACGTACCCTAAATAACACTGAGTGGGAGGGCCGGGGAATTTGATAAGAAAAGAACAAAACAGAGAATTCTTCATGTTTGTTTTACCTCTTGAATTAACCGTTCGTTCGTTCACAGATAGAAGAAGATATCTAGACCATGGATATCCCTCCAGAAATGCTGAAAATGTAAATTAGTATACATTATTATGAGGAAATAAAGAAGACCAGAAATAATAATTTTCCACACCCAAAAAATAGACAACAGGCTTTTGAAATTCCCCAGACTCTGATTAAAAAAATAAAAAATGACATGAAATAAAACGAAATAAATTCTATCACCATAATAATATTTTCAAAGATTTTTTTTGTATGTATTGCGTCAAATCACTCAAATCCAACATTTTTGTTGCTATGATAAATGAGTCACTTACCGAATCAAAATACAATACAAAAGAGAATCTTTTTTTTTTTTTTGGAGTCCAAAAAAAAATCGCAACGACTCAGCCAGCCGAAAAGTCGCTCAGTGGGGGGGGGGGGGGGGGGGGGGGGGGGGGGGGGGGGGGGGGGGGGGGGTAAGCGGGCACTTTTTTTCTTTTTTTTTTGAGTCCAAAAAAAAAATCGCAACGACTCAGCCAGCCGAAAAGTCGTTCAGTGGGGGGGGGGGGGGGGGGGGGGACACTGGGGGGGGGGGACACTTTTTTCTTTCTTTTTTTGGTCACAAAATTTGAAAATTTGACATTTTTCTTCGTTGGGGGGGGGGGGGGGGGTAAGGTCACCTTTTTTAGGTTAGCCGTGGGCATATATATATATATATTTTTTTTTTTTAAATAATTAAAAAAAAAGGGGGGGGTTTAGGTTTTTTTAGGGGGGTTTACACACATAAAAATACAAAAGGGGGGGGTTTGAACCCCCAACCCCCCCCCCCTGCGTACGCCCCTGTGATCACGCCATCATCGGCTGGTAGCAAGTAAGTAGAGGGAGGTAGTGTTGGTGTTGTGGATATCAACATTAAATAGGCCAGATTCTGGACTAGGATTACTTTAGAAAATAACTTATAAAATATAAACTAACATGTGGATCAATTGAAATTACGAAAATTCCACTACAAAGATTTTCTTCACGGTTCACCGTGTGAGACGACGAGGTCGCTATAATTGTGTTCGCTTAATTAGTCTAAATTCACGTCTGTCCCCCCCCCCCCCCCGCTCTTTTGAAAAATTCTGGCTATATAGGCTTATAGTAGTAGAGTGAAAGAGAGAGAGAGAGAGAGGCAAAGGGGGCATGATACTCTCACAATTTTACAGAAAAACATTAAAAGTTCGCCGTGCTACATTATAGGGGCATGATACATTCCATTGCGTTTCTCCCCTTTCATATTATTTTCCATCCTGTCAAAATGTAAAGTGCATTATGCAACGATTTGAAAACAGAAGACTTCATTTCCCCTCCAAAACAAATACAATCATACATTTACCCTAAATATAAATATTTCAAATAAGTATGTTTCTTTGATTCCGTCATCAATAATTACGATGAAAATGAGAGTCTATGCAATTTAAGTAGGCTTACAGCGGTACAGAGTAATGGAGAGGATCTCGCAATATACGTAGCCAATTTGAGTTCAGTTCATCTCAGTTCAACAAAATAATATACATGTATATCTTTTTCAACAACTTTTTATACAGCTTATATTTCAATTATAGTTATAATATTGAAGTAAACGGGCAACATGTGAATTTAAGTCACTTTACTTTTTTGCACTATTTGCATCTGTGTTTTAAATTTTTATAGGATTTGATTTGATTTATTCTTGTTCATTTGGTTTTCAGACTGCCCCCCCCCCCCTGGTAAAAAAAAAGATGGTAACGTTAATTCTACCTAAATGACCCCCTCCTCCTGGCAAAAAAAGAAGAACAAAATCAAACTGGGGGGGGGGGGGGGTGGCGCGTAGGAGTCCGGGGGATGTTTAACATTATAACATGCCCATATGAAGTACCACATGTGATTTTTAGGGGCAAAAAAGGGGGAGGCCGGGGCATGGTCTCTTTGTCCAGGCGCGGATGACATTCTCCAGGAAGACCTTCAGTACACCGCGTGTCTCTTCGTAGATGAGACCAGAGATCTCTTTCTTAGGGGAGGGGGCCCAACTTTTTTTTTTCCCGAAAATTTGAAAATCGCGCCGGCCGAAATGTCGCTCAGTGGGGGGGGGGGGGGGGGGGGGGGGGGGGGAGGGGGGGGGGGTAGTTGGCAAATTTTTTTTTTTGGTCCTCAAAATTTTTTCAATTTGCCACCCCCTAAAAAGGTAAAAATCACGTGAATTTACAAGATTTTTTTCTCAAGGGGGGGGGGGGGGGCCCGGGCCCCCTGGATCCGCCACTGTGTCCCCCCCCCCCCCGCCCCGACCCTCTTTTCAACTCTGATAAGTGTCATTTCTTTGTTGGTGCCCCTCCCCCACTTTGGAAGACGTTCGGCCGCCCCTGCATTGGGGACAATTAGCATCGTGATATTTTCTATTTGCTGTAAGTTGTAGCCCCGGCCTACTAATTATGTCGGTGCTAACTTTGGCTTTAACTGCAGAATATGTTTTGTTCAGTAATGCAATAGTGTTTATGTTGTAGTACATGTAGGGCACACATTAAGGCTAGCAGACGACGAACGACGGCTGGACCTAGCAGACGTCATAGCCCTCAACTCTAGAGGGCGGCATTCCACTTCAGACACGCTGCACACTAGCACTGCCAGACACCATAGAGACTCTTTGCCAGACACCGACTGAATCTCTTCTAGATCTATGGATGACATTACCCACAAGGATTTCAGGTGAGTGATAAACAGTCAGTGATGTGTGAGAAGTAGGTGCTCGTGTCTACTTTAATGTCAAATGAAAGCCCTGGTCATGTCAGTCTGGCTGACACAAGTCACTCAGCCTCATGCAGTGAGTGTCAGCTCAGATCAGCGCAGCACTGTCATGTCTCTGAGCTCACTCCAGCAAAGCATAACAAATAGAGTCCATGCTATTGTGTATTGATCTTTAGTACTGCATACTTGCTGAGAGGCAGGTATTTATACACAAATCCACACACCACACACACATAGACTACAGGGAAATGGCGTCAACCGTGGACCAAGTTAAGTACTTGTGTGTGTGTGTGTAGGTAATCACCAGCAACCGCGGACCACTCCATAGAAAACTACATCAAACCGCGGACGTACCTCCTATGGGATGATCCAGGTAGCGAGCGCCTCTCCCGCGCAGTCAAAAGGGGGCGCTGTGACATTTCCCGATACACATTGGACTGATCCAGTCGATGTTGCCTACACGCTGTGACATCTTATATTCAAACGCCCCCTACGTCATAAATTTGATACGGCGGAACCGGTATCGCAACCGTGGACGGTCCCCCATTGCAGGTACGTCCGCGGTTTGAGGTAGTTTTCCTACGCACTATTGCATAGACTGCACACAATGGGACCGATGGGGCTGATCGGAAAATGTTGACTCTAGTTTAGACTTGCAATTTAAATTTTTAAATTATTCTCTTTAACATCAGTAAGTTCAAAAAATTGTATTTTACTGCTATTTAGGGGACATCAGTTGTCTCTAAAGTACCGATTTTGAGTGAAATCAGTTGAGTTTTGTACAGTGGTGTTTGAAATGTTGAGAATTAAAAGCACAGCTTTTATTACACAGCTAGAAATAGGATAGTAAAGTAATGCAGCTATGTGTGACTGAGCTGAGAGTGAGAGACTGTAGTCAGTAGGCCTACTTAGCAAGTAGGCCTACCTACGTCATACATGATGTACGTAGACTATTCTATAGCGTATAGGGTCTAGGTCTAGCTTTTGTGCAGTCTACAGTACACTCAAGGCAAGGCCAAGATAAATTAATAGGCGCTTTTTCAGAAATGTATCCAAAATTTTACCCGTAACTGAAGTACATTACTAAATATTCATTAAATGTCCAAATGAAGATCATTAGTTAAAATTCGTTATATTTATTACCTGTTTCGTGTCAATTTTCTTGTTATTTTTGGAGTATTTTTCGGGAAAACTGATAATAGTATACACTTTTCCACCACTCCAACAAGGCATAGAGAGTCAATGCTGCGAAGGATACACTCCGCAGTTCTCCAATCCTGGAGGAAATCAAGAAGAAGAAGAAGAAGCTAATGCGTATTGACCTCTAACATTGCATGCTTGCTGTGAGGCGGGTATTATTATACCTATACACAAATATACACACCACACATTATTGCATAGACTCTACACAGTCATGTCGATGCAGCTGTAAGCAAAGTTTGACACTAGACTTACAATTTGAATTTTTAAATTATTCTTTTTAACATCAGTAAGTTAAAGAAAATGTATTTTACTGCTATTTAAGTGTCATCAATTGTCACTAAAGTACCAATTTTGAGTGAAATCAGTTGAGTTTTGTACAGTGGTGTTTGAAATGTTGAGAATCAAAAGCACAGCTTTTACTACACAGTCAGGATAGTGATGATCCTATGTGTGTTTTCCACAGGTTTCACGGCAAACCGCCTCACAATACAAGTGCATACTACCGATGGTGGGTTGCGGGCTCAGATCCTCATTACGGTAGATAACTTCACACAGGCGTGTGCCCGCCCGCAACACACCATCGGTATGCACTGTTATTTCGCAGACATTTTTTTTGGTTTTTTTTTGTTGTTACGTGAAAGAGATTTGATAGCTATAGTAGAACCATTTTATAAAACAAATAATACACAGGTCTTTCGTTTGTGACGTTATGGTGATGCAGCGCTATTTGGATATTCACAATGGCACAAAATTCACTCGGCTATGCCTCATGAATTTTGCACCATAGTGAATACCCTCATGCGCTGCATCGACCGTAACGCACTCACACCTGTGTATTATTTGTATAACAGTTGATCTGGAAAACAACTGCACTGTATAAGGAAATGGATCTGCTTGCTATAAATAAAAATTAAAAAAATATTAATAAATCAATGTTAAAGTTTCAAATATGAGACTGGCAATAGAAAATCCTGAAGCTTTCGGTCTCAGTTTAGTTAACACTTGAAGAAGTCACACCCCCCCCCCCCCCAAAAAAAAAAATGTATATTATCTGGAATGAAACTAATGGAATTGTTGTTTAATTACACAAAACCTTCAAGTTCACAGACAATCAGACATCTCATTGAAACGTGTGTTAATCATTGCAACAAGATGTATATTGTTGGTGAACTTTTGCTTTTGTGATCATACAATTGTATGCTGCCCTGGGGGAGGGGGGGGGGTGTTTTACAAAGATCTTTCAATCACCGGTAGACTACAGTTGAAGAGTTACTGAATGATCTAGCAAAGTATGTTCTCCTTAAAAGCATCTACGTAAGATCGAGAATGCACATTTGCTTATAAGCCTCATTTTGTCACAAGTCATCGAAGCTCAATGATAATTTATGTTCCTCTTTGTCTTGACAGCTAGAGTAGTCTGGTGCAGGAGTAATGGATGATGATAGATCCAAATGGTGTTTCCACACTCTGGGTACATACATCAATCATGATGATTGGCACAAAACACCAGAGGGCAAGGACTACTTTGCAAGTATCCTCAGACATGGCAAGAGGAGAGTGTTTGGTAAGAGGTTAATCATGGTTACATATTGAGTGTGATTATTAAACAAGCTGGGAATGTTTTGTAGACCTGTATAATATGTACATGTACATTGCTGAATGATGCGATGCCATTTAGTCTACTTTAGACCGTGAAGGCTGCAATTTTTTCCCCGATAACTATGGCGTTTTTTAATGCCGCAAAGTGCAATGATTATGCACAAATTTCTTTTTCGTGTGCCAGATTTCTCCAAATGAACATTGGGATTCAGATTTTGCGTATTTTTGAAGGTAATCTTAAGATGTCTATTGCATAGTGCCCCGCACCACGTGAACGCAAATGACAAACTAGGCCATTTTGGTGCCTCGTCCCACGCCCTAAAGTAGACCCAATGGCAATATGGCAATCATTCAGCAATGTACGTACATGTCTTCAAAACATTCATAATGTACATGATCAAGCAAAAGGTGTAGGGTACACAATTATATGTTTATAGAGCAATATAAGAAAAGCAGTATTTCTTCAGAAACATAAATAAATGACATGGACTACTAAATGCCCTGTGGTCTCAACAAAAATCTACTTTTACAACTTGACATTTTATGTTTCAGTTAATATATTATTTATTTCACAAACCATGATAAAACATTGTATACATGTAAATGATTATCTGATGGTTCAACAAGTTCAAAATCGCACAAGATAATTGAATAATACAGAGAAATATTCCTTTTGTAAAAATATTGAGGGGGTAAATAATATTGTGTGCTACATTAAAAATGGTTTGAGAGGCATTCCTACAAATCAAGCATGGGGCAAATTGCATTCTGTGGTGGTGGCGTGAAAGTCCTTAATTTTTGTAAGGGGGTCAAAATCCCCCTCCTCCCCTCCTCCCCTCCTCCCATCCTCCCCCAGTAACAATAGAGATGAATTGAATTTCCTCGATGGGAAATGAACTTTCATTTTTTAACTTGTACCTTTTGTTATAGGTTGTCTGGAGAGTCCATTGACATTGGTACCATCCCATCTAGAGCAACCAAAGATAATGAAATACAAGCTGTGTTTGGTTGGAAAGACTGGCGTAGGAAAGAGCAGCACAGTGGCCAAGCTATGTGGACAACGAGTCCCTACCACCCATGTTGAAACACCTGGTAAAATTGACATCTGTCTTGTTTTGCATTTGTAGCTTTATTGTATTGTATTGTATTTATTAACATTTATTTCCTTCTCAACAGCACAATATAAAACACAATGTATATATACATGATATATGTAACAATTATTTCAACATAAGAGTATACAGTAATTAATTCAGATACGGAAGGAGGCGAAAACCCGGAAAGCGTAGCTTGAGTTGGGAACGCCCATAATAAATTAACACAGTTACCGAAAGAACATTATAGATATTATTATGAAAATTACATTGTATATAACAGAATGTTGATAGGAAAGAAAAAATAGTGAAAGGAAGAGAGGAGAGAATTAAGTATAGGAAGGCATGTTCACTTATAAAGAGAAAGTTACATCAATAAAAAGGCAATAGTGAGAATGAAGCTGCAAATAATAATTGTCAGCATCAGTTTGTCACTACAAAACCTTGGATTATTCACAGTCTGTTATATATATATATATATGTAAGTGTTTGCTAAAGTTTGTAGTTTTAATTTTACTTTTAAATTAATGTGAAAAATGCGCTCATTTTGACTGTTGTTTCACATATTTTTGTTTTCCATGTGTGCCTCAGCATAGAAGTATTAGATAGATAGCACCTTAAAAGTGCCTATTAGTGTTTTTATTATTATCATTGTTATTGTTATAATTGTATCCCCCCGGATCCAGATACCTACCCCCTGGACATCCACCCCCCGGATAACCACCCTCGGTCAAATACCCCCTATAACTACCCCCGAGAACAACTACCCTCTAAGATGACTACCTCGCAGGACATCTCCCCCCCCCCCTCCCCTCGGACAACTAATCCCTAGACAACTACCCCCTAGGACAAATACCCCCGGACAACTACACCCCAGAAAACTACCCCCTAAGACAAATACCCCTAAGACAAATAACCCCAGACAAATACCCCCCAGACAACTACCCCTTAGGACAAATAACCCCGGACAAATACCCCCCAGACAACTACCCCTTAGGATAGTTTTCCAGGGGGGGGGGGCAGATGTCTTAGAGGATGGTTGTCGTAAGGGGTAGTTGTGTGGGGATAGATGTCCAGGTGGTAGTTGTCCTAAGCAGGGCCTCGCGTACACAGATAACGCGTCGTGCGCGCGCCACGCGTTCTTGATTGGCCCGACCTAGCGCCACACGTTCTTAAAAAAAAATAAAAAAAATAAAAAAAATAAAAAAAAAAAAAAAAAAAAAAAAAAATCGAAATTTTGAAAAATCAGAATATTCCGGATGTTCAGGTCCTAGAAATCCCGCAAAACAGAATTTCTGAATTATTTGTAAGAGTTCGCAGGTATGATATTGTGTGCACATAGCTTAGTGCAGCAGCCTAGTCTGTGTGTGTGTTGACCTCAAATCAAACTTTCATTGACGGGTCACAGGTGTATGAATTTCATTTTGAGACGGAGAATTTATTTTACACGAATATAAAGTAAAAGACTTGCAGAAATTTGAGTACTGCAATTTTTGTGAAAATAAGAAAATGCAATATTGTTTTTAATATAAGGAAAATAATTAGGCCTAGGTCTACAGCTTTAAAAAATCCAAACAACTAGGATCATTCTCATTTTGTTTTCTTCGCAACATTGGATAACAAATTTGACAAATTCCAACATAGACAGATAGAATATATTGATAATTTAGATTATTTAGTGCAAGGGTACATATGACAATGACCCGGAATATATTACCATGATAAAAATTCATCAAATTACTTGTACTACTTGCAGCCTGACTACTTGTAAAAATAAAGGGGGGAAAAAAAAAAGAAAAAAAAATTTACTTTTTTTTTTTTTGGGGTGGGGGGGGGGGGGGGGGTCAAATTTTCCCTCGGGTCGCGCGTTTTTAATTTCCTGGCGATAGGCCTGGTCCTAGGAAGTAGTTGACTTGGGGTGGTTATCCGGGGGATGGATGTTCCGGGGGTAGTTGTCCGGGGGGTACATGTAGTTGTCCTAGAGGGTGGTTGACATAGGGGGTAGTTGTCCTAGGGGGTAGTTGACTGGAGGGTAGTTGACTAAGGGTGGTTATCAAGGGGGTGGATGTCCAGGGGTAGGTGTCCTAGAACCTGGAGATGTGTCTTGGTACAATCTACACATCTACACTTTTGGGCTATGCTGCCCTCATTGTTCCGTGTTTTATATATGTCTTTTATGCTCACTAACTGCCACATTACTTGACACATTTCTTTCAAATGTTGTCTAGAGCTGTGTCTTAGTAAAATCTACATATCTTTGGTGTTTCGTGATGCTTATACCTGTGTTCTGTCTGTTATAGGGTCAAAGGTCATATTTTGGTGGCTGTCTTTTGTGCGCTCTATTTGCCACATTTCTTGATAGATTTCTTTCAAATTTTCTACAGAGATTCATTATACTCTATCTACACACATATTGTTTTGGTTATGCAGCTCCTTGTCTTGACAATAGTCTGAGCCACTAGTGGTGATGTCTATGTTATCCTTTTGTTTCAGGGAGGGGAAAGGGGATCTTTGTCCCTCATTCTAACATAACAATGACACAAAAATCGCTGCCACTGCAGGGGGAAACATCTCCTGCTTGGCAATACAGATTGCGATATTTCTAGTTAATAGAATAATAATAACCCATAATAATAATAATTTTTGTTTTTAATCATTATTTTTATTATTATTGTCCTTAATGCCTCGGTCACTTTTGCTCTACAGCTAGGATACTGCGGCCGTATGCCCCCAAAATTGAGAAATACTTGCGGGGGCCGCAGAGAATGTGCGATGGACCAGAGGGTCACGCTAGGGCGTATCCCTATCTTTACAGACTGTACGGGTTGCCGTGGGATTATAACACGAGAGTTATAACTATTTTCATCTCTAGATTCGCCGTAGCGATTAGACACGCCGTAGCCAACTAGCCATGCCGTAGAGTGGTTCTATTGCAACCGTACGTTGGGCGTACGGTAGTCTTGCGTTTTATATACTCCAGGGGTGAAGCAGTAATACCAGTCTGACGGCACGGTCGCTGTATGGTCCCCTTTCGGCCGCCTTGCCGGCACCTTGCGGCTACCTTGCGTGTGCCTTAGTATTTGTCAAAAATTTACGGCCGCCGCAGGGACACTCTAAGGCAACCATGCGTCATCACTTCAAATGCTGTACGGCAGTCGCAGATTTTCTGTATCCACAAATTCAAAATATGCCGTGCGGCTACCCTAACATATGTGACCGCTACTGTATGTGACCGTGCGGCGGTCCTATACTTGCTATTGGCCGTAGATATTTTGGACCGCACGGCCGCGGCGGCAAATGTGAACTAAGCATTACTCTCATTATTGTCTATTACCATCATTCTTCTTATTATTATTAAGGTTATCATTTGTATTATCATGTGTGCCTTCAAGGGTTGTCATCATGTTCATATCTGTGATAAAAATTGTGCAATTGCGAACAGTAGCCACTTAAGGTATTGACAAGTAATAGGAATACAGGTGACCATGCCGACAGTCCCTACAAGGAACATTTGTCACATATTTGTGACACCAGCACACAAAGAGTTAATGAGAATGAAGGCCTTGTGTCTTGTGGTTACTCTTCAAAGATACCAATATTTTCCTTTTTAAACTGAATAACTATGACGGATATTGTTTTTCATTTGTTTTGTAGGTATAATTACATCTGTCACATATTGGCCTGCTAAGCTGAAGCATTCTGGAAAACACGTCATGTTCCGTCTTCAGTTTTGGGATGCTGGTCATGCTGTACAGAGGAAGTTTGATCACATTCATCCAGTAAGTCTTTTTGAATTAGGAGATGGCACTTTTCCACAGATCATCACGATCAGTATTTTGTTTGTAAACTATCAATGGGTTAGGGTTCTCTGTTATAAGAGATGTAATGGCAACATGAATACTTATCTCTGTAAAAGTACTATTTCAGACCAAAATATAGTCCACCTGAAATATGTCAGTAAAATTATATAATGTATTTAATTAGTATTACTAATTAAATACATTATATAATTTCATTGACATATTTCAGGTGGATTATATTTTTTATATATTTTCATATTTGTCAAAAATATTAAACATTTTTGACAAATATGAAATGCTGTTTTAGTTTAGAATGCTTGTAGAAGCATGGTTAATTTAACACCATACATGTATGATGTAACTTCCAAAAATTAACTTATATTTGTTCTTTTGGTAAAGATAATGTATTTACAGTATCTACCTCACCAAAGATGGTGACGGAGGCATTATGTTTTAGGGTTGACCGTCCGTCCCGCTTTCTTGTCATTGCGATATATCTCAAGAACCACTTGAGGTATAAACTATTTATCGCCATAGGAAGTCAATGTTTATAAATTTTGGGTAAGAGGTTCACAGGTCAAGAATGATTTGAGCCATGAACTCTAAACTTTTTCTTAGTATGCATCGCCATAGCTAGAGAAACTGAGTCAATTTGGGGTTAAGAAGGTCAAAGGTCAGCAAGTCAATATACCAGAAAAACTTAAGGCTTTTAACCATGTTATCACGGTCACCATATCAAGAACAAATTTTAGCTATTTTAGCCGGAGAACTTAATACCTGTTTAGTACTAGTATGCATCATCATAGGAAAGTCTAAATATCAATCGCCATGTGACCTTTACATGTATGTTCTCTTCAGATATTTCAAGAATAATTCAAGCCATGATCTAAACTGAATTTATATGGAGGCATATTTGAAATGCAGTCTCATTTGTCTTCTTTTAATATCAACTACTGTTCGCTGCATTTGATGATTTTTTTTTTTTATGATGTCCTTTTTATAATTTCATAATTAGATTTTGAATAGTAACAGAGCATGAAGAAATGGAAATTGACAAAAAGACATTATAATGAGAATTTTAGGATAATAAACTTCTTATTTCTATTTCTTGTGAACTCCAAATGAAAAATTGCCCCCTTAACCAAGATTTGGACCTTTACAATTTTTCATTTCACTAACTCCAAAGTAGTAATATCACCCAAAATCCCTTGTGTTTGTTATAGCTGGGATGTGGTAGGAAAGGAAATGCTCTCCAGATAATTAAAATCTTTCTCACTTCACTAACTCCAAAGTAGTAATATCACCAAAATCCGTCTTTTGATCAGTCTGTTGCTATTATTTTTGTCTTATATTTTTCAATCTACTGCATCCATCCTTTTTCATTTTCATTTTCATTTTCATTTAAAATTTATTTTTGTATCTTCATTACAATGTAGGCTTGCCGGGAGAAGGCCCAAGCAGTGCTTTACTTCTTTTCCTTCATTGACCGTTCTAGCTTTGAGGATTTGAGGACACAGTTTTCCAAGTCATTGTCGAATGAAGATACACCTCTTCTAGTTGTCATTGGTACTAAGTATGACCAGTACAATCGCAGTGAAATTACATCAAGGGAGCTACTTGATTTCCAAAAGCAGTGGCAGGTGCCAATTCTTAAGCTGAAGAATGTATTGAAACCCACAGAAACTAATGCTCTCTTAGCTGGTGACTCTTGTGCTGAGATTGATGACGTTGCCCCAGTGATGAATACACTGGTGGAATACCTATGGATTCATGATCAGGTGCTCTCTGGGAATATAGAGTTAAGTTCAAGTCCAAAGCTAAATACCTCAAGAGAAGAAGAGACACACTCAGCTAGTGATAGAGATAGTGATGAAGATGAAGCAACTTATGTCTGATAAACTCTGATAAAGACCCAGGAGATATCAGAGTATTGGAGTATCTAGACAGAGATGCAAAATGAAGGTTGCTATGTCTAAAATACTCTGATAAATATCCAAGAGATATCAGCTTATTGAAGTATCTAGATGGACATGAAAACAAAGGTTGTTTTGTCTGTAATACTCTGATAATGACCCAGGAGATATCAGCCTATTGGAGTATCTAGACAGAGATGCAAAATTAAGGTTGTTATGTTTCTAATACTAAGATAAAGACCAAGAAGATATCATGGCATTAAAGTATCTAGACAGAGATGAAAATGAAGGTTGTTATGTCTGTAATACTAAGATAAAGACCAAAAAGATATCATGGCATTGAAGTATCTTATGCAGACAGAGATGAGATGTCTGTAATACTAAGATAAAGATTCAAGAGATATGAGCTTATTGAAGTATCTTATGCAGATAGTGATGAAAATGAAGCTTGCTATGTCTGTAATACTCTGATAAAGATTGAAGGTATATCATGGCATTGAAGTATCTAAAAGGACATGATAATGAAGGTTGTACTTGTTACGTCTGAAATACTCTGATAAAGATCCAAGAGATATTATGGCATTGAAGTATGTAGATGGACATGAAATGGAGGTTGTTATGTCTGAAATACTCTGATAAAGATCCAAGAGAAATTAGCTTATTGAAGTATCTAGAAAGAGATGAAAATGAAGGTTGTTTTGTCTGTAATACTGTGATAAAGATCCAAGAGATATTATGGCATTGAAGTATCTAGAAAGAGATGAAAATGAAGGTTGTTTTGTCTGTAATACTGTGATAAAGATCCAAGAGATATTATGGCATTGAAGTATCTAGAAAGAGATGAAAATGAATGTTGTTATGTCTGTAATACTCTGATAAAGATCCAAGAGATATCAGCTTATTGAAGTATCTAGAAAGAGATGAAAATGAATGTTGTTATGTCTGTAATACTGTGATAAAGATCCAAGAGATATTATGGCATTGAAGTATCTAGAAAGAGATGAAAATGAAGGTTGTTTTGTCTGTAATACTGTGATAAAGATCCAAGAGATATTATGGCATTGAAGTATCTAGAAAGAGATGAAAATGAAGGTTGTTTTGTCTGAAATACTGTGATAAAGATCCAAGAGATATTATGGCATTGAAGTATCTAGAAAGAGATGAAAATGAATGTTGTTATGTCTGTAATACTGTGATAAAGATCCAAGAGATATTATGGCATTGAAGTATCTAGAAAGAGATGAAAATTAACTTAGTTATGTCTGTAATAATAATAATAGTAATAATAGGCATTTCTATAGCGCCGTCTATCTAGATAATTCTATTCCGAGGCGCATTTATTATTTCCCAGGCTTTAGCCTTGCTGCCGTTTATACAGCGCTCCAGCATTTCAAGGAAATAATTCCTGCCAGGTACCCATTTACATCACCTGGGTTGAGTGTGGCAAGTGTAGATCAATATCTTGCCAAAGGACATTAGTGCCGCGGCGGGACTCGAACCGCGGACCTTGCGATTCGACAGTCCGGCAACGTATCCACTTGACCACGACACCTATATTGTACTGTTAAAGATCCAAGAGACATAGCACTGAAGTATTTAGATAGAAATAAAAAAAGAATGTCGTTTTGTCTGAAATATACTGATAAAGATCCAAGCGAGATCATGGCATTGAAGTATGTAGATAGAGATGAAAATGAAGGTTGTTATGTCTGAAATACTCTGATAAAGACCAAAGAGGAATCATGGCATTGGAGTACACATTTTGAGATTTGTTTTTACTTACCGGTATTGTAAACAGCTTGATTATTCCAAGACAGATTTTGGTCAATAATGAAACCTAGGTACTCAACATACTTAATTTTTTATTTTATTTCCCACCATCAATGAAAATATCGCACTCATCCATTATATGCACTGTTTTCAAACATTGTTGTGTATCAATAAACGTTTAATTAACATTTCTGTTAGTTTACCATAAATTTAGTGTCTTTTAACCAGCTTGAAAGTATTTTTAAGTCTTCATTTATTCTTTTTACGATTTCCCTTGGATGTTTTGATGAGGTAAATAGAGACATGTCAGCATATAATGATAATTCACTCTTTACAATGCTTGGCATGTTATTTACAAACAGACAATAATAAGGGACCTAGTATAAGTGTCCTGGGGACTCCACATGTTACCTGTTTTCAATCAGATGTACATGTATTACGATTAACAGAAGTGAACTGTTTCCTTTCATCAAAGGAACTTTGAGACTATTTCAGTGTGGGTTGACAAAACCATGCACTTCCATATTTTTTGGTAGGATACAATGATCCACAGTATCAAACGCCTTTTTAAGGTCGATCATTACCAGACCAACAATCTTCCCACAATCAGTTGTAAGTGTAAATCTAAATGATATTTTCCATTTTTTTTAACAGTTCATGAAATCATAAACGAAAACAAAAATATCCCCCCCTCCCAAAAAAAAATAGAAATGCATCGTTAATAAAATTAGCTCACAGCTTAGGTTATTTATAGATAATTTGAATACACTGTTAGTTGTCAATATCTATTTCTCAGTTTCATTTGTATTTTGCAAAACTGATTAGAGAGGACATTGCCCCGTGGTATATAACAGTGGCTGCCACTCCTATCCTATCTATCAGCAAGTGTCAACTTAATGGCAGCAATCGCCCTATACTTTGCAATTACCAATGACTCTTTTCTATTCTCAATTTATATTTCTTTTGTAAATCAACAATTGTCAACTTAATTTAGACAATGACCCCGTGGACTGCAATTACCAATGACTATTTTATATTGCCGATTTCACACCAATACTTGTATGCTAGATGATGAACCTTTTCGAATTGATTCTATAACGTTATTCGTGTATATTTCTCATGTATGATAACAAAAGCATGAGATTGACCAACTGACACAGGTTATGCCACATAGTAGTGAATAGTTGATTTTTTTTTTTTAATTAAAAATTAAGATAGTCAAGATGAGAGCCTTAACAGTAAACGTCAAAAGGACATGATCCATTTTTGAAACATTGTATGAACAAACAAATCAAAACAAAAATATGTCAAAGGGGCTATTAGCTTACAACTTAGGTTATTTATAGATAAATGCGTAAACACTGTTAGTTATTCATCTTGTAGTATTTTCGTCATTTTATCCTTCTTCATTTCTCAATTTCATGTGTTAATCTGCAAACCTGATTTGGGAGGCGATGCCCTGTGGTATATTGTAGTAGATGCCACTCCTATCCTATTTATCAACGAGTGTCAAATTGATGGTGGGAATGGCCACGTACAGTGCCAAGTGTCAATTTAATGGCTGCTATTACCAATTAATGACTCACTCTTATCTCCCGGCAAAGGCCATTTTTCGTAATGTAACCAAACTTAATGCATAAGTCTTTGTGAAGTGCCTCAATACAAATTATATCATTTACCTGATAATAATATTAGTATTTTAAAAGACAGAATCCGAACTGCATACAGATGGTGTATAATATGCGACACAAAAAGTTCTTCGATATTGGATTATAACACTTTCAGATGGCTATTATTTATACATTGTGTGTATTACATTAAGGAGGTATTACTTCAGGAAATTAAACTTTATAATTCCCGTTGAAATAAACCAAATGACGATGAAAGAGATCATAATAAGAGCAATCATTTTGTCTACTGTGGATAGATCGTAAAATTGTTATTAATTGCGTACGTCGTTTATCATAAACAACAATATCACTTGAATAAGTTAGGAAAGAACAAATCCTGGAAGAGGCCACGTGCATGATAGAACATCCATTTCCAATGAGGAAAAGCATGAGTTGAAAAGTAGATCTATCTGACAATGGCTTTTGCCAAAACATCGATTGATATTGAAATGGCCACAAACTTAACGGGTAAAAAATATCTCCATTGATTGAGTGAAGAAGTCTTTTTCTAAATTGAGTGTTATCTGTTCTTGACCGTTGTTTAGCTACATCTGCTAAATGTGATATTTCATCTACTAATATTGCTGTCACGATAATACCAGCCATCTCCAAAACAGAACACAAGCAAAACAAACGCAAAACTTAAACACACCAAAATTGTTACTATTTACAAAAGATGTAAATATTTCTCAATATAACAACAATTCTGAAACTAATATGTAGAAATTGTATCATCATGCATGCATGTAGAACGTAGTTATTCTTGGTGATCTCCAATCATTGTTATGTTTTCTTTTACATACAAAGCATTACATTTGCACCGTAAAGTTTTGGAGTCAACGTGCTTCTAAAATCCTTCAGTTGAAATGATGTATCATATTATTAAGCAAGACAAAGCAAGCGTTGATGTGCACCGTAAATTCTTGAAGTCAACGTGTTTCTTAAAAATCGTTCACTTGAAATAATGTATCATGTATATAGACAAGAAATATATCCATATGAACAACACAAAGCGAGCATCGATTTGGGTTGCTCGAGGGTACGAATGGTGCCGATGTTCAATTTGAGTGGATGCATCATTTACTAAGGTATGAACTTGAATGTTTTTATCCAAATGTGAAGTTTGAGAAGCCGTCTTATTTAAATCATATTTCTCCAGTGAAACGTGCAGATGGAAACGTGAGGAAAAACAGCTATTAAATATTCACAGTAGGCCTAAATGAACTTGCATTCAAAGTCAGAATATGAACACAAAACAGCTGCATGAAACAGCTGTACAAAATGCCAACATAGGTTAACATTCAACCTTGTTCCAGATGAACTAAAAACTGTTAGATATCCTTAAACCATAACATATTCTTTGATGCCATGATGTTAAGAAAATGTCGCACAAATAAATGGGTCCGTATTCGTATAAACAAAATAAAGTATAAAATGTCCTCAATCAAACTCCAGTTTTTTTTCGATGGAATAGAGAACAAAATAATGATATACCACCTTGATGTAAAGGCAGATTAAAGCAGATCAGTGTGGCCAGATTAATATCCTATTCTTAGAATGCTCTAAACCTGGGGGGGGGGGGGGGCCGAGGAGGGCGCTAGTTTTGGTTTTGACGAGATACTCCCGATGAAACCGCTAAACTCAATTCATTTCTAAGGGCTGTTTTGGCGGTAAAGGGGTTCCATTATCAGTGTTTTAAAAATAATATTGTTACCACAAATCACCTTTTCTGCCGCTTGCCCTTTATTAGCATCTGGATCACCAGAATAATAATAATAATTAGATTATTCTAATGATGCTGATGGAGTGCAAGCGCCAGAAAGCTTGATTTGTGGTAACTATTATTGCTAATTAAGGCCCTTCTCTATATAATCTCTCTTTTGATGACAAGTATTATGATGTCGCAGAACAGCAAACGTAAATCACGGAGGCTGATCTATTTATAATAAATATAATATATACCATCTATTTTGCACATTTTCAATGTCTTAAGGAATTTCATGTGATTTATGAAAATGTTTTCTTTTTGAAATGAAGTTATTGTTACCGTTATGAATATATTATTTGTCACTTGAATCTTCATAGACTTTTCCTAAATAATCTAATCTTTATACAACGATGCTGTTTTTTTTAGATCTTTGTCTATTTATGTGATCTTTGAGATCAAAATAAAGTCTGATACAGTGGAAAAAAGGGCAAACTTTGAGATAATATTCTTCTAGTGTTTGTTTTTTCGTTTTCCTTAAATACAATCACATGCACTTTCTATAACCTCTCTATTGGTAGGCCTACTTCTCTTTCTTTGTGTTTTTTCAATATCTATTCTTTCATTAATCTTTTGCTCAAATATAGACTTTAGATTTATTATTTTGGTCCATATTTTCTTTCCTAGTCTTTCTTAGATTTCAAGATTAAACTATGGTTTCCTAATTAATTTTTCAGTTTATCGGTTGATGATGGTCTAAATTTAAACTATAATTGTAATAATCAACGATTACGTTACATCAAATAACACCCCAAATCAGGGGCGTAAATCCGTACCGAGGAGTGGGGGATGATCGGCGATAGCCATCAGAATACTAGCACGAGCACACGCCCACACTAATTTACGCAAGCGCGCGCGATCGCGCACGCACAAACACACACAACACACACACGCACACACACACACACACACACGCACGCACCACCTCACACACACACACGCACACACACAAACGAACAAACAACAAACAATATTGGAGAAAGAAGACGATTCGTTGTACCGTTCTCGAAAATAATCCTCGTCTGAATTCAGTTCCCGCCCCCCCCCCCCCCCTCCCGCGGAAGCTTTTACGTTTCCTTAAATCATTAGAGAAAGAAGACGATTCGTTGTTCCGTTCTCGACTTTTAATTCTCATCTGAGTTCAGTTTTTCCCTTCCCCCCTCCTGCGCGAAGCGAAGCGCGGAAGCTTTTACGTTTCATTAAATCATTAGAGAAAGAAGACGATTCGTTGTACCGTTCTCGACTCTTAATCCTCATCTGAATTCAGTTTTTCCCTCCCCCCTTCCGTCCCTTGCGAAGCGCGGAAGCTTTTACGTTTCATTAAATCATTAGAGAAAGAAGACGATTCGTTGTACCGTTCTCGACTTTTAATCCTCATCTGAATTCAGTTTTTCCCTCCCCTTCCGTCCCTTGCGAAGCGCGAAAGCTTTTA